>NC_051422.1:24540812-24543312 GCF_015228065.2 Penaeus monodon
CAACACAACAAACGAAGTCACACACTGAGATCAAACCTAAGTGACACACACCCTCACCTCACACCTCATTCTCCTGCCTAACCATCCCCTGATTGATTTATTGTGTTATTAGTATTTTTCTGTCTATTATAATCTTTATCCTCACATCGCAATTTAATATATGTTATTTATCGAAGAACAAATGATTACCTTCAGTTTTGATTAATAATTGTTATGTTCGGTTGTTCTCATCATATTATTCGTGTTTATAGTTTTCGAATTAATGAAATTATTAATTTTCTTTCTCTTATATTTTATTCCTATTAGTAATTACTTCATTACTCCTTGTGTATTGTTATATTCTGTGTATACATATATATCGTGATATTCTGTATATCAGTATTTCTTCATACTTGCCGTGCTAATCGGTCGCTCATTCGCAGATTGATTTAGATTACCTGACTAACCTCTAATTTACCAACCTGTCCTCTCTATATGGAATTCACTCTAGGATTATGAATTTTACTAAGTGCCATCCCCATGACTTACAACTGAACCCAAATCGCTTCCATGACGGTCTCTCGGGGTTTGACATCAGTAATGCTGGAATTTATGCTTCTTTTGTAACTAACTGATAGTAGTCTCTTCTGTTGCAAATAATTGTAACGTTGGTAACGCACTACATACATCATACTTTATATAGGCTTACATAGATTATCACCGTAAGTTAATCTTAAGCCCGGCTCATGGCCGTAAACGAAGGAATCCTGCGCCCAACGCACACTTACGCTCATGCGATTGAAGCGCCGAGTTAGAATTAAGTTCAGGCCCAGTTGCCTTTTCTCTCTTCATTATGATGGTATTTTACTGAACTCGCTAATCCTGACAACCCAAGTAATTAACACATCCTTACTTGACAAGTTACCCTTCTTTTGACAGTTTTTTTCCTATTACACTCTAATTTTTCTTGCAACATAGTAAGGTGATTGACGACACATCCTCCTCCTCCCTAGCTCTTTTACTGGCCTGGTACACTTATATTTCAGCTTCTGAAGACAATGTAACCCTCCTCGTTACTGAATGGTGCACCTCAGTGACCCTCCGCCACACCCGCTACCCTGGCACGCGACGACCCCAGCGATCCTCGGATCACCAGGCACCATCTGTAGATACCAAACAGAACCTGTATCCCTATGCGCTACTGCAGTGTTCCAAGCGTTGCAGACGGCTCGAGGACGAGCCTTGCGCGTGGCCGAGCGATGTCAACAAAACCTAGCAAGACCGGATGGTACACTTCACACCTCCATCCAAGCAGCTGCCCTTCTCCTTGAGCAGGGTACAGGTGTCGCTCGGCTTTCTCTTTTCGCACGGGAATAAACATCCGACCTCGAAGGGAACCGCCGCATAAAAAGACACGTTATAAGACAGAGAAAGAGAGACGGCAGACAGACCAAGCCGCACAGGGTCCAGCTCCACCACCTCGTCCTCGACCGGGGACGCGGGGGTCTCTTGGGGGTCTCATATCTGTCTTCAACAATAAACCTGCAAGCTAAGACTCCTTTCATTGACCCACCCATTTCCATCTCTCATCTCGCTCACATCTGGTGACAGCGGTGCTTCCAATGTCTACAATATATATATATATATATATATATATATATATATATATATATATATATATATATATATATATAATTTAGATATACGTAAACATACACACACATACACACACACACGCACGCACGCACGCACGCACGCACACACACACACACACACACACACTCACACACACACACACACACACACACACATACACATACAAACACACATACATATATACATACATACATGTGTGTAGGTATATATGTATATATATATATATATATATATATATATATATATATATATATATATATATATATATATTATATATATGTATATATACATATATATATATAATATATATATATATATATATATATATATATATATATATATATATATATATATATATATATATGCATATGTATATCTCTATGTATATATTTATCTGTCTATATATCTATCTGTCTATTTCTATACATACACACACACACACACACACACACACACACACACACACACACACACACACAAACACACGAATGTGTTTATACATTAGAATGAATATATGTATTTGGTATACTGTATAAGATTCGAAATAAGTAATTGGAAAAAAACAAAAATAATTCCACTGCTCGGCCAGTCCGATCGCTATACAACAGAAGCTCCATCAAAGAATCCATATATACTGCTGACCCGCCGCTGAAAGCATGCGGCTATTCACATTTAGGGCCGAATCCCGATGGTTCGCTGATTCCCCATTGTGCTCTGCCTTGCCGCCCCCCCCCTCTCCCCATCCCGGCCGCGCATTGTGGTCGCCGTTGCCGGCCGAAAGGGAGGAAGAGTTTGCACATGGCTATTACTTGAGGATAGAATTTCGCCGGCCATCCTCTATCAATTTTCTCTTCACCCACACACA
>NC_051422.1:24558312-24562834 GCF_015228065.2 Penaeus monodon
GCCGTATATATAAATAGTATATTTCTTAGAAATCATATTTGTATCTGTATTTACAAGAATAATTTTGCCCGAATGTTAATTTGAATTACAAATTGATTTTTTCCATCATATTTCAGTATTAAAAAATATATTTTTGGGTATATTATAATATATAATATATTACATTTATATAATAATATATATATATATATATATATATATATATATATATATATATATATATATATAATATAATATATAATATATGTCTATATATATACATATATCACACACACAAACAAACACACACACACACACACACACACACACACACACACACACACACACACACACACACACACACACACACACACACACACACACGCAATATGGCGTGTACAGAAGCACAATTTGTGTATCCCATTAGACAATAGACCACGTAGCTTAAATTGAGTTAAGCTCCAAGGACTCAACGAGGGCTTAAGATGACGATTTTATCTGACATCGTCCTGACCTCTTAGTTCGAATCGGCAAGCGGTCACCATGCACGGGTCATCTACCACACCACAAGCCTCTGGGCTGGCTGGCCGGACACGCAACCCTGCGCCCAGCTTTTGCCCTAAGACATAGTGTGTGTCCCCTTTACATATGTTGTGAGTCGTAAGTACGTTGACTACCATTACTACCATTACTACCATTACTCAACAGTCTCCTACAACTGGTGGCAGGGTGGTCGTTGCGTCCTTTGGTTCGCAACACGGACACACAGTCTTCGAAATTTGCTCGACCAGTTTCCACGGTAAAATCATGTCTTCAAAATCACGTGAGTACACGTTTTGGGCCTTTTCATTTTTTTTCTTTCCCTCCTCCCCCATAAATGTTTTATGCCGTATGTGCAGTCACTCACAGATGTTGGTTTGTTGGGAAAAGTGCTAAGTGACAGCAAATGGCACATTTCTCATACTATTCCTTCTGATCTTAGACATACATTACTGTGTGATCACGGTATGTGGTCAACAAACATGAAATCAGTCATCAATCAAGTAGTTAATTCCATTTCTCTTGGTATTAGAGATTTATATTGGTTAACTGCAATGAAAATTTAACACATTCGTTGATTTTATCTTTCTCATGAATATCATATCATTTTATTTCTCTTTCTCATAGCAAATTTTTCCCATCTTGAACTGGCTCACTTTCATTTACGGTCGGTTCAAGCAAGTGAGAATAAGCTTGAGAGAACAGTTCGCTGTTTCCCATTAATTGGTTGTTTGTAAATTGTTTTGCACATAAGGAAATACGCATAGCATTGTTACTATTGCTTCAATGGATACACGTTCTATCGGAGCTTAGAGCGGAGTGTAGTGTGATTTTATTTATAGAATTATTATTTTTAACATTAGTATCTTCCCCATACCATAGCGCACAGGAATGCCCGATATAACCCGGGGTTGTGTAAATTACCTAATAGATCTACACTCCGACGTTACGATAGTAGGTACAAATAAAACCAAAGTTATTCGTTCAAGCAGCAACTTTCGAGTCGATGTGACCTGCAGTTATGTCCATTCATTAATGTAGGACTAGGGTTTAAGCTAGAATCGTCGTTTGCTTATTAAATCAGCCCTTCTCACCCTCTAGAAGTCGACTCCATGTTTTGGAAAATCCCAAGGGATCGTGTGATTTGTGATAGGTAGATACTCGTGGGGTATCTACGCAGAAGAGAGTAGGTTATTTATAGATTTTCCCAGCTCAGTTTGCTTCATTCGTTCGGCATTTCGGGTATAGGAAACCCCCGTCAGTGAAATCTGACATGCATAGTTAGACATGGATACCTCAGCAGTTCAGAATTTCTGACCCCGAGAAGATTTGCTTGCTAGAAAGCTTGCGATTATCTTTTCATATCACCGTTCATTAGGGTGTACATTCTGTCGCATATCATTAAATGTTGAATTCATTGTGGTATTTGAAATATTTTTTTATTAATAATATTGCCAACATATCACAGTTTGTGATACATTCTCTGTGTGGGCTCACTCTCACTTTCATTCTCATTCACGCTCACTGTCGCTTACAAACACACACACTCACTCACTTATCATCGCAAAACAAAAGACACTGAAACCTTTTCATTAATAGGGTTTGTTTGCTGTCGTAGTTACAGGCGTAAAGTAAAAAAATGAACATTAAAAACTGCATATTTATATAAATAACCAGCTAGTGGCAGCTAACATCCCCTCCTCTCTGTTGCCTTTCTTTTTCTCTTACTATCTTGGCCCTTGCATGTATAATCTGGTTTACCGATATCCGACGCAGCACGAAGGATTGACCCCTGACTCGATGTAGTGAACAGGACGCCGCCTGCCGGGATACCCATAAGATCCCTAGCGAAGACCAGAAACTCGCCAGCGCAGGTACCTGTTTACCAGGATGCTGTGGGAAGAGCGCCGCAATGCCTGGACGCCCCGCGCAAAGATCTAGTCAAACTCCAGGAGCTCATCAACGCAAAAGTATCAGCCACCCTGCCTGGACGCCCGTAAATCCAAGACGAAGATTACGAAGACGTGAGGAATTGAGGATCGGCGAGAAGGACTCAGGACGAAATATTAATGAGGATGTGTGGACGAAGAAACGCCGCCGAGTTAAAGACTGGACAGACTACAAGGAAAATCCAGACGAATCCAAAGTCAAAGAGGACTTGTGCGAGACCTTCGAGGACATGTTGACGTCGAGGACGGAAGGACCAAGGACCAGGAAGAAGAGGACGACAGGGACGAGCAGCCATGAAGATGGACCAAGGACAATGCATGCCAGAAAGAGATGACTTGAGGGCGAGGCATGAGTAGGTGCTCGAGCAATATGGCGTGTACATAAGCATAATTTGTGTAACCCATTAGACAATATACCATGTGGCTTGTTGATACGTGGCTCTAAATCGAGTTAAGAACCAACGACTCAACATGACCAGGTCGTCAACGCCTCTCGTCCCACCAGGGCTGGTTGGCCAGACACGTGATCCCGCACCCAGTGCTTACCCTAAGACATCATCTTGTGTTCCCTTACTGCGTTGTACTCTTCTGTAATAAAGAGTCAAGCTGTTATAACCACTATCACTGCCAACCAGTCACAACCATTGTTCAGATGCACTCATAGCCTTTTACACATACACGCATACACACACACACACACATATATATACACACACACACACACACACACATATATATGTGTATATATATGCATATATACTAATATATATATATATAATATATTAATATATATATATATATATCATTATCATCATCAAGGGGCTAACGCCGACGGGGGCGCATGGCCGCATCCACCCTTCACTTCAAACCACGAGGATCCCTCGTGGCGAGTCTCCAGGCAGGCCCTCGGCCCATTTCTAAGCTGCCCAAGCCATGGCCTCCTGGGTTGTCCCACAGGCCTCCTCCATGCAGGGTTGTCTCGCAAAGAGACAACCTAATGGGCAGGGTCATCCACAGAGAAACGAGCTAGGTGCCCATAATAGCCTGAGTGGTGATCGCGGATTTATGCATGTAACAGGTCCCATGCCAGTCTCAACGGTGTAACCGTCGGTTGACACATGGCCTGCCAAACTGTACGCTCTGATCCTGCGAAAGGGACTTGTTACAAAAGGCATAAGACAAGTACTCCAGGCAACTGGAATAGCATCCAGTTTTCGCTTCCAATAGAGCAAAAACTGGCAGCAATCAGGGCCCTTGAAGACATGTAGTCCTTCTGCATAGGTACTGACATCTTCAACATGCCTTTGTTGATCCAAGTTTCATGGCTCCTGTTGCCATAAAAAAAAGATTTTCCAAATCCGTCCTACTGACTTCTTGGTCTGACAGCACAGAGATATGGAATACGCTACCAAGGTATGTAAAACTCTCTGTAACTTCAACGTCCTCGCTGCAAGCATGGATCAACTGAATGGATTCCCCTAACAAGCCCCCAAAGTCCTGAATCTTGGTCTTGGTCCAGGAGACCTCTAGGCCTAGGGGCTTCACCTCATTGCATCAAGAGCCGCCACCAGTGATTCCAAGGACTCAGATAGGATAGCAACATCGTCGGAAAGTCAAGGTCTGAGACCTTGATATTGCCTAGTGTTGCTCCACACTGACTTTGGCTTGTAGCTCTGCCCATTATCCAGTACATACAGGTGTTGAAAAGTGTTGGTGCAAGGACACAGCTTTGCCTCACCCCTGAATTAACAGGGAAGAAGTTCGACAGACCCCCACCACACTTTACAGCACTTTTAGTACCAGTATAAAGGCTTGCTATTAGGCCAATAATCTGTGTCGGAATTCCCCTGAGTCTCAGGATCTCCCATAGCAATTCCCGATGCACCGAGTCAAACGCCTTCTTGAGGTCAATGTAGGTTGCGAGCAACCCACGAGCAAACTTACGATGGCATTCCACAATTACTCAAAGCGCTAGTATACGGTCTATCGTGGACTTGCCAGGAGTAAATCCAGACTTCTCTGGTCTCTGATGCCTCAGAAGGTGGTTGCAGATC
>NC_051422.1:24562934-24589144 GCF_015228065.2 Penaeus monodon
TTTTTGCGAGCAACCCCGCAATGGAGGGGGGGCCTGGGGGGGAAACCAGGAGGGCCAGGCCCTGGGAGTTTGAAGGGCCGAGGGCCCCCCGGGGGCCCCCACGGGGCCCCCGGGGGGTTTGAAGTAAAGGGGGGATGGGGCCCATCCCCCCCTCGGCTTTAGCCCTTGATATTAATGATATAATTTTTATTATAATATATATATATTAATAATATATAATATGCATATATATACACATTATAGTGTGTGTGTGTGTGTGTGTGTATTATATGGTGTGTTGTGTGTTGCGTGTATTTTAAAAAGGGTAGGGGGCATCTAACAAGGGTTGTGAGGGTTGGGCAGTGATAGTGTTATAACAGCTTGACCTTATTAAGAAGAGAAAAAGCAGTAAGGGAACACAAGATGATGTTTAGGTAAGCACTGGGTGCGGGATCAGTGCCTGGCCACCACCCTGGGGGGACGAGACTTTTGCGACCTGTCAGTTGAGTCTTTGGTTTTAACTCGATTTAGGGGTATCAACAAGCCAAGGTATATTGTCTAATGGGTTACACAAATTATGCTTATGTACACGCCATATTGCTCGAGCACCTACTCATGCCTCGCCCTCAAGTCATCTCTTTCTGGCATGCATTGTCCTTGGTCCATCTTCATGGCTGCTCGTCCCTGTCGTCCTCTTCTTCCTGGTCCTTGGTCCTTCCGTCCTCGACGTCAACATGTCCTCGAAGGTCTCGCACAAGTCCTCTTTGACTTTGGATTCGTCTGGATTTCCTTGTAGTCCTGTCCAGGTCTAACTCGGCGGCGTTCTCGTCCACACATCCTCATAGATATCGTCCTGGTCCTTCTCGGCCGCATCCTCATCCTCACGTCTTCGTAATCTTCGTCTGGATTTACGGGCGTCCAGGCAGGGGTGGCTGATACTTGCGTTGATGAGCTCCTGGAGTTTGACTAGATCTGCGGGCGTCCAGGCAGGCGGCGCTCTTCCACAGCATCCTGGTAACAGGTACCTGCGCTGGCGAGTTCCTGGTCCTTCGCTGGATCTATGGGTATCCCGGCAGGCGGCGTCCTGTTCCACTACATCAGAGTCAGGGTCATCCTTCGGTGCTGCGTCGGATATCGGTAAACCAGATTATACATGCAAGGGCCAAGATAGTAAGAGAAAAAGAAAGGCAACAGAGAGGAGGGGATGTTAGCTGCCACTAGCTGGTTATTTATATAAATATGCAGTTTTTAATGTTCATTTTTTTACTTTACCCGTAACTACGACGCAAACAAAACCTTTAATGAAATTTTCAGTGTTTTTTTGTTTTGCGATGATAGTGAGTGGGTGTGTTTTGTAAGCGGTGGGGGGAATAGAATGAAAGTGGAGGGGGCCCACAAGAGAATGTATCAAAAACGTGAATGTTGGAAATTTTAATTAATAAAAAATATTTAAAATACCACAATAAATTAATTTTTAAAGATATCGACAAAATGTACACCTAATGAACGGGTATGAAAATAATCGCAAGTTTTCTAGCAAGCAAATCTTCTGGGGGGTCAGAATTCTGAATCTGAGGTATCCATTTAAACTATGCTGTCAATTTCACTGACGGGGTTTCCTATACCCGAAATGCCGAACGAATAAGCAAACTGAGCTGGGAAAATCTATAAATAACCTACTCTCTTCTGCGTAGATACCCCACGAGTATCTACCTATCACAAATCACACGATCCCTTGGGATTTTCCAAAACATGGAGTCGACTTCTAGAGGGTGAGAAGGGCATGATTAATAAGCAAACGACGATTCTAGCTTAAACCCTAGTCCTACATTAATGAATGGACATAACTGCAGGTCACATCGACTCGAAAGTTGCTGCTTGAACGAATAACTTTGGTTTTATTTGTACCTACTATCGTAACGTCGGAGTGTAGATCTATTAGGTAATTTACACAACCCCGGGTTATATCGGGCATTCCTGTGCGCTATGGTATGGGGAAGATACTAATGTTAAAAATAATAATTCTATATAAAATCACACTACAAGCTCCGCTCTAGCTCCGATAGAACGTGTATCCATTGAGCAATGTAACAAAGCTATGCGTATTCCTATGGTGCAAACAATTACAAACAACCAATTAATGGGAACAGCGAGCTGTCTCTCAAGCTATCTCACTTGCTGACCGACCGTAAATGAAAGTGAGGCCAAGTCAAGATGGGAAAATGTGCTATGAGAAGAGAAATAAATGATATGATATTCATGAGAAAGATAAAATCACGAATGTGTTAAATTCATTGCAGTTGAACCAATATAAATCTCTAATACCAAGAGAAATGAATTAACTACTTGATTGATGACTGATATTCATGTTTGTTGACCACATACCGTGATCACACAGTAATGTAGTCTAAGATCAGAAGAATAGTATGAGAATGTGCCATTTGCTGTCACTTAGCACTTTTCCCCAACAAAACCAACATGTGAGTGACTGCACATACGGCATAAAACATTTATGGGGGAGGAGGGAAAGAAAAAAAATGAAAAGGCCCAAAACGTGTACTCACGTGATTTTGAAGACATGATTTTACCGTGGAAACTGGTCGAGCATTCAAAGACGGGTTGGTCCGTGTGCGAACCAAGGAGCAACGACCCCCTGCCCCATTGTAGGAGACTGTTGAGTAATGGTAGTAATGGTAGTAATGGTAGTCAACGTACTTACGACTCACAACATATGTAAAGGGGACACACACTATGTCTTAGGGCAAAAGCTGGGCGCAGGGTTGCGTGTCCGGCCAGCCAGCCCAGAGGCTTGTGGTGTGGTAGATGACCCGTGCATGGTGACCGCTGCGATCGAACTAAGAGGTCAGACGATGTCAGATAAAATCGTCATCTAAGCCCTCGTTGAGTCCTTGGAGCTTAACTCAATTTAAGCTACGTGGTCTATTGTCTAATGGGATACACAAATTGTGCTTCTGTACACGCCATATTGCGTGTGTGTGTGTGTGTGTGTGTGTGTGTGTGTGTGTGTGTGTGTGTGTGTGTGTGTGTGTTTGTGTTTTGGGGTGTGTGTGTTTGTTTTGTGTGTGTGTATATGTATATATATATACATATATATTTATATATATATATATATATATATATATATATATATATATATATATATATATATATATATTTTATAATAAAAAAATATATTTTTGGGTATATGCATATATATATATATATAATATAATATATATATATATATATATATATATATATATACCCAAAAATATATTTTTTAATACTGAAATATGATGGAAAAAATCAATTTGTAATTCAAATTAACATTCGGGCAAAATTATTCTTGTAAATACAGATACAAATATGATTTCTAAGAAATATACTATTTATATATACGGCATTCCCCTTGTTCTTCTGAATAATCATTAATTACTCAATTACCTTTTTTCACCCTTTTATTTTTTTCTTTCTAAACGTTAAGGGATTGAAATATAAGCTAAAAACATACAGAAAAAGAAAAAAATATATTTTTAATAAGCCCATCAAGTCTTGGAAATTACACAACTTCATTTTTAAAAATATTTTACGTCTTGGTTTTCCAATATGCAGGAAAATCTCAGGAGTTTGTTGCTCGGGTATATTTCGCGGAGAGTTTTTTCGTCCTTTGAGCTAGACCGGAGTTTAGCATGACCTTGCCGGAATTAAGGGAGTAAGAAAATGAAACTGTTGCTCGAGGTTAAATTTAGGGGGTATAAATATAGAGCCGACTTAGTTATGATTATTATGGTCTTGAGAATGATGCTAATACTGATATTATTAAAGGCAAAATAATATATAACAGCTACACCATGTAAAGAATTTTTTTTTAATGATAATGAATTTATTGTGGTATAGACAGAAGAGAGGAAATAGTAGATATGATAGTTGTAATGAAAATTAAAATAATAACTAAAACAACAGTGATAATGATAATGGCGATATAGAAAATGGCACAGGGATAGTTATGACAATAATAATGGTAATAGCTATTAATGATAACAACAATGATAGTAATAACAACAACTATGATGAAAGTAATATAATAATAATAATAATAATAATAATAATAATAATAATAATAATGATAATGATGATGATGATGATGATGATGATGATGATGATGATGATGATGATGATGATGATGATGATGATGAGGATGATGATGATGATGATGATAATGATCATTGTAAAGATAATGACAAGAATCATGATCATGTAAATGTAAACACAATTAAATTAATTATGACACTAATGCTGATAATAATAATAAAAGTAATAACAATTTTATGTATATTTCTCTCCCTCACACAAACACATTTATATATATGGATATATAAAATATATAAAATTTTAATTATCTACATACATACATCATACATACTACATTATATATATATTTATTATATATATATATATATTATATAATATAATTGTGTGGTGTGTGTTGTGTGTGTGTGTGTGTGTGTGCGTGCGTGTGGTGTGTTTGTGTGTGTTGGTGTGTTGTGGGTGTGTGTAAAATATATATATTATTAAAAAAATATATATTATATATATATAATATATATAAATATATTGTAAATATTATAATAATATGTATATTATAAAAATAAAATTTACATATTTTAATGTCAATCTATGTTCATATATATATATATATAATATTATAATTATTAATATATTAAAATATATTATATTTATATAAGTGTGTGTGTTGCGTGGGTGGTTGTGTGTGTTGGTGTGTGTGTGGTGTGTTTATATTTATTATATATTAATTTAAATTTATCTAATTATATATAATTTTTTAATATAAAATTTTATATATATACATATATTGTGGTATAATAGGTAAAAATGTGGTTGAATAACATATTCCTTTATATTTTTTAATATATATTTATTATTATATATAATTTATTTATTTAGAAATTTATATTTATATTACATATATATAACATAATTATTATTTTTATTATATTTATATATTTAATTAAAAAAAAAATTATTAACACAGACACACACACACACAAAACAAGAAGTAAAAACAAGAACAAGAAAAATGAAAATATGTTATAACAATAAAAATAGTAATAATAATAAAAAATAAAAATGAAAATAAAAATATTAGAAATAAAATTTTAATAATAATAAATTAATAATTATAATAATTAATAAAATAATAAAAATTAAATAATATAATAATAAAAAATAATATAATAATAATAATAATAAAATATAATAATAAAAAATAATAATAAATAATAATAAAATTAAGATAATAATTAATAATAAAAATTTAAAAAAATTAATAAAATAGTAATAATTTTTATAAAAAATATAAGATAATAATAAAAATGAAAATTTAATTATAATTAAAGATAAAAATTTAAAATGATTAATGTAACTTTTATATAGTAATAAAAAAAATAATGAAAATAATAATAAAATAATATAATAATATAATAAAATTTAAAAATGATGATGTTGAGGATGAGATGTGATACAAAACCCAATAAATAATAGTATAATAGTAATAAAAATAATAATGTAATAATAATAATATGGTATAGTAAAAATAATAACAATAAAATAATTTTTCGGAAAGCACACCAAAACCCCAAAAACCCCCGGGGTTTTTAATTAGACAAAAAAAAAAAAGAAATAATTTGTTTTCTGGACGTACCGGATTTTTTATGGAACTTAGAGATTACCGCTTTTTACGCCAAGAAAGGTATGGGGGAAGGGGGGGGGGGTAAAGGGGCAAAGGGAAAGTGAAAAAAGGGAAAAGAGGCCTAAAAGGGTCAAAGAGAGAGGAGAGAGCAGAAAAAGAGAGAAGAGAGAGAGGAGAGAGAGAGAGAAAAGAGAGAGAGAGAAAGAGAGAGAGAGAGAGAGAAGAATTGAAGGAGAAGCGGGAGATTTAAACGCGTATAGAGGGTGTATATATCAATTCTGTTTGAATTATTTCCATTTTAAACGCATCTGATATCTTAATGTGTTGTAAATGTGTTTTTTTTAATTATATATATATATACAATAATATATAAATAATATATATAATTAATATATAATATATATATATAAAACTTTGTGTGCTGCATTTTGTGTTTATTTACTTTTGAGGTTCTGTTTAATGTGAATTCTGTACAGCCCGCAAATTAGGGTCAAATAGAGATGTGTGTAAATGGGAAAAGACCAGTCTAGGAAATTTTAAATATTCTAGAGAGAGAATATCCGGTTCGTTTTAATTTTTTTTTTAAAGTGGTGACAGCGTAGGTCTACACCAATTTCAATTTACAAGATCATAATTTTTTGTACCAATGGTTAACTTCAAAGTTTTAAAAACGATAAGAAAACCGAATAATAAAAATTTTCATAAAAAACTATATTTTCATCCTTTGTCTAAAAATTTTAATTTTTTTCAAGAAGAAAGACCCCCTATGCCAAGAGCGCCAAGTGGATCATTCTCCTGTTCTCTCTAAGGACCTATATTGGAACGGCTGTAGAGAGAAAAGGCTTCACCCCCCCAAAAAAACAAAGTATGGGAAAAAAAAAAAAAAAACCCCCCCCTTTTTTGCCAGTTTTTTTTTTTTTTTTTTTTTTTTTTTACACTAGCCCTTTTTGAAATTTTTTTTTTAACCTTGCTTTTCTTTCTTTCCCAAAAAACCCCCCACTAAACCCAAATAAAGGAGAGAGTAATTTTGGGGGGGGGTTTTTTTTTTTATCAATTCCCGGGCACTTTCCGACAAAAAAATGGGTGGGAGACTCGTTTTATAAGAAGGTTCTTTTCCGGGTCAGAAAAAGAAAAGGGGAGAAAATTAAGTTGTGTTAAGAATTATTCAACTATGGGTATATTATTATAATTTTAATATTATATATATTATATAAATATATTATATATATATATATATAAAATTGGGGTGTGGTTTTGGGGTTGTGTGTGGTGTTGTGTGTGTTGTGTGTGTTTGGTTGTTGTGTGTGTGGGAAAAGTGTGGTAAATTATATAAAAATTTTATATATATATTAATATATATAATATATTATATATATATTTTTAAAAAATATATATATTTTTATATATTATATAAATATATTATATATATAATATACAAAAATTCACATATATATATTATATATTATATTATATATATATTATTATTATTCTGATATATGTATAATGTTAATTATATATATTATATATATATATAATTATATATATATATATAAATACATATATACATATATGTCTATACACACACCAACACACACAAAAAACCACACCCACACCCACACACTTAATTAATATAAAATTATATATTATAATATATTTATATATATTATATAATATTATATAAAATATAAAAATATATTATTTTTATAGATATTATTATATATTACTATTATTAAATATATAATATTATTATATATAATATAAAATATATATATATAATATATATTTTTTGGTTTGTGTTTTATTATATATATTATATTATATATATATTATATATAAAAAAAAAAAAAAATATATTATATATATATATTATATTATATATTATATAAATATTTATATAAAAAAAAACACCACACAAACAAAAAAATATATATAATAATTTTTAAAATTTAATATAAATTTTTAATTTAAATTATTATATTATAAAATTTAAAATTATATCTCTATGATTTTATTAAGAAATTTAATTTTGTAATTTTTAATATTAAATTTATTATTTATTATTATTATTATTATTTTATTGTTATTATATTATTTATTATTATATAAAATTTATTTTTTTTATTATTTATAATATATATCTTAATATAATATATAAAATTTAAAATATATATAATTTATTATATTTTAAATATATTTTATATATATATATATATATATTATTATATATATATAATTTATATATTTATTTATATTATTTAATTTCTTTCATATATAAAATATTATAATATAAAAATTCAATATTTATTATCAAAAATTTATAATTAAAAAATATATTTATATATAGTATTTTTTTTATATTCTATCTCAAACCCACAAACCCCAACAAAACCCAAAAAAAAAAATTTTTAAATTATTTTAAAAAATTTATATTGTTTAAATGATTATATCTTAATATATAATTATATTATTTATTATTCTTATAATTAATACATTATAATAATTTTATCCAAAAGACACACACAACAAAAAAACCCACAAACAAAAAAAAAAAAATATATATCATTATATATAATATTTTTTAAAATATATATATTATCTTCTAATATTTTTCCCTAAATTTTTATTTATCTTTTTTTTTTTTTATCTATTCTTATTATATATTATAAAATTATTTATATATTATATATATATATATATCATTATATATATCTTTCTCTTTTTATAATCCCATATCTATTATATATCTAATATTTATTATTTAATCTCTATATATATTTTTTTTTTTTTTTCTATATTAATATATTTGGTTTTTTTTTTGTTTTTTTTTATTATTTTATCTTTTTTTTTTATTTATTTTTATTTCCCCTTTTCTTTTTATTATTTTTAAATTTTTTTTTTTTTTATTCCCCAAACCCCCCCCTTAAATATTTTTTTTTTTTTTTTTATTATATATTTTAATTTTTTTAAAATTTTAAACCCCTTTATATGCTAAATTGTTTGTTTAATTAATTAAATTGTAATTTTTAATTTTTTTATGTTATTTTTTTATTATTTTATTTTATTACCTAATTTTTATTATTATATAAAAATTATGTTTTTTTATATATATATAAAAAATTAATATAATAAATATATATATAAATAATATTAAATAATTATATAAGTATATATTTTAATATATTAATTTTAAAAATAGCATATATTTTTAATATATATATATATAAATTAAAAAAAAACTTTTTTTAAAAATATTTTATATTTTTTATTTAAAATTTTTTATAAATTCCCCTTTTTAAATTTTTAAAATTTTAATGTACTTTTTTTTTTTTTTTTTATTTTTTTATTTTTTTTTTACTTTTTGGTACTATTTTTATTTTTATTTTTAATTTTTTTTCCCCATTTTTAATATTATTTTTATTTATATTTTTTTAAAAATTTTATTATATATATATATATTATATATATATGTAATATATACACACAATATATGAAACATATAAATATTAGTATCAATAAGTTAATACTGTAATTTTTAAAATTTATTGTTTATCGTTTTTTATTATTATTTTATTGTTTTAATAAAACTGTTATTTTTAGTATAGTACTCTTGTTGTTTTTTTTAAATTTGTGTATATATTATTATTATATATATATATTATATAATATATATTATATATTATATTATAAATATATTTTTATAACACAAATGTAATGTGTATTTTAAAAAATATATATATATAATTTTTTTTAATTTATTTATATTTTTAAATAATTTGTATATTTATATTTTATTATTATTTATTTTTTTTTCTTTTATATTACCCTTTTTTTATTTTTATAATCCCACCCCACAAATTTTCTTTTATTTTTATTTTAATTATTTTTTTTTCCCTTATTTTTATTTTTTTTTTGTATTATCTTATTATTTCTTTTTTCTTCTCTCATCGTCTCATCATCTTTCCCCCTCATCATCAGTATTTTTATTAGTAGAAATTGTGTTCTTTTATTTTTTTTTTCTTATTTTTTATCATTATTTTTATTATTATTTTTATTATATTTTATTTTATTATTTTTATTATTTTTATTATTATTATTATTATTACCTTTCATTATCATTTTTTATTTTATTTTTATTATTATTAATCTTTAAATTATTTTTATTATTATTTTTATTATGATTATTTTTTTTTTTATTTTTATTACTATTATTATTATTAATATTTATTATTATTATCATTTTTTATTTATTATATTATTATTATTATTATTTTTATTATCTTTAATTTTATCTTTATTATTTTATTATTATTTTTATTTTTATTTTATTTTATTATTATTTTTGTTATTATTTTCATTTTTTATCAAATCATCCCTTTTTTTGCAATAAGACAATCTTTATCTTATCAACATAAAAAGACTTAAAAATTAATAAAATAATAAAAATAAAATAATAAATTAAAAATTTAAAAATATAATAATAACAATAAAAATAAAATAAAAATAATAATGATGATGAAGGATGTGATGATGTGATAATGATATTATTGACATTATTTTATTTTTTGTGTAGAGAGTGTCTAGTATGTTTTTTTTTATTATTTTATTATTATTTTATTTTATTATTATTTTTTGGTGTTTTGTTGTTGTTTTTATTGTTTTTTATTATTATTTTTTTGTTATTGTTATTGTTATTGTTATTGTTTATTGTTATCGTTTTTGTATTGTTATTATTATTATTATTATTTTTTTATCATTATTATTATTTTATTATTATAGTTACTTAAAATTGTTATGTTTTTAATACTATGGTTTTTTTTTATACATCACTAGGATCTTATCATTATTTTTATCTTATCACATATCTTTCTCTTTACATTACAAACTCATCACATCATCATCATACCCTCATCATCATCATCTTTCATCATCATCTCATCACTAAATCAATCATCATCCATCACATCATCATCAAAATTATCATTTCATTATATTTCAAAATCATTATCATCATATTATTATTATCTTTATTATTATGTTTGAATTTTTTCATTATGCCTTATTAATTTTGTTATTAGTATTACTATTTCTATTATATTCTTATCTTTATATTAGCATTTCTCTTAGTTTATTATTTTGTTATTATTTTATTTTTTTTTATTATCATCATCATGACATTTCATTATTATTGTTATTTTTACTATTAAAATTATCATTATCATTCCTTTTACCTTGTTTTTTCTAAAATTACTTTATCATTACATTTTTGGTAATGATAATTGATACGGTATTATTGTTATTACTTTACTATTTGGATTAGCTTGATATTATTATTGTTATTATTTATTATTATTACAATTAATTATTATTAGTAGTATAGTAGTATCATATTTTTATTATTATCATTATCACTTTTATCATTCTTTAAATAATGATAATGAAAATAAAAATAATAATATTATTATTTTTATTTCATTATTATTATTTTTTTTGTTTTATTACGATTAAAATTTTATTATTATTATTTTTATTTTATTATTTTTATTATTATTGTTATCTTTATTATTATATTATTTCTTGTTTTTATTGCTATTACTATTATTTTTTCATTTTTTTTTATTATTACATTTTTATTGTTATTATTGTAGTGTATAGTAGTAGTAATCATTAAATATTATTATTTTATTATTTTATTTTATTATTATTTTTACTATTATTATCTTTTTAAAAATTTTGTATTTTATTTTTGGTTACTATTTTTATCTTATTTTAATCTGAAAATTTTATTACCATCTTTTTTTTCTTACTTTTTTTATCATTATTTTTTTAATATTATTTTTGATTTTATCCCAACATTTTATTATTTCTTTTGTTTCCTCAATATCGGTATCTTATCCGATCATATCTTATCGCTATTTTTAAAGTATTATTATTATCATTTTTATTATTTTATTTTTTTTTTTTTTTTTTTTACAAAATTATCATTATCTTACTTTAAAAGTACGCATTAAAAAGTTACATCTTTAGTTAGTAATAATTGTGACCTCGATTTGCTTAACGCTGAAAACAAAAAATCAATCTTATTTGTTCTTAAGGAAGAAAGATCTTTACGTAAGTGCAAACCCCCGGTTTGGAGGGAAAAAGAGACCCTGTTCCTAGTTAATGAGAAAACAGGAAAGCGATCTTGATTTTAAAATATTTACATTCTTTTGCTAAGTAATTAAACATCGGAAACTTTAGCGTTTTGTGTGGGCTGTGTGTGTGTGGACTTACTTTGATAATGGTTTTTTTAAGTTCTCAGAATAATGCTTATACTACTTAATAAAACCCCTATCCAACTTCAGAATTCATTCGTGATGAAAAAATTGATGAGATTTTGACTCTTACAAATGAACTAAAAATTATTTTTTACTAGCTTGCTCTAAAGGGAAGGAATTTTAAAAGAAAATATATTATAATTTTATATATATATATATAATATAATATATATATATTTTTAAAATATATATTTATATTATATATATATTAAAAAAAAGTTTATTTATGTATATATTATTATATATATTATATTTATATTATATAATAATTATTATATAATATATATTGTATATATATATTTTTTTTTATATATATTTATTTATTATTATATATTATACCATATATATATATATTTAATATATAAAATTTTATATATTATTTTATCTAATATTATTTATTTTATATATATATTTTTTTAATTTTTTATTAAAAATTTTTATTATAACACATATTATGTAATATTATATATATAATTTATAATATAATTAAAAATTTTAATATATATATTGTGGTTTTTGTGTTGTGTTGTGTGTGTTTGTGTGTGTGTGTGTGGTGTTGTTTTGGGTGTGTGTGTGTATAAGACATGAAAAAATTAAGGAAAAGAGATAAGAGGTAAGGGGAAAAAGCAAATGAACTATCCAAAACAGGGAAAAAATCCTGGTTTCCGTACAAAATTTTTTCCTTTTGGGTTCTTCCGAAGTCCCTTCAATGGAAATTTTCCTTTTTCCCGCAAAAATTACACCCTTCCCGGAAAAGCTTTAAAAAAATGAGAGAAATTTCATAGTATTGGGGGGGCCACGAAATTCCATACTGAGGGTTTTTATTAAAAAATTTGAATTGCCAATTATTGTTCTGAAAATTTTAAAAAATATAATATATTATATTTATATATAATATATATATAAAATATTTTAATAATATAATATATATTAATTATATATATATATATATATATATATATATATTTTATATAAATATATATTTTATATATATATAATATATTATATTAATTAAACATACGTATATATTAAATATATATTTATATTATTTTAATAATATATATATATTATTAATTACATATAATATTAAAAATTAAAATATACATATATATATATAATTTATATCTATTATCTATTACTTCTATCACTATCTATTATCTATCTTTCTTTAATCTATATCTATACTATAAATAATTATATATATATTATTTAAAATATTAAAAATTAATATATATTATATATAATAAGTGTGTGTGTTTGGGGTTTATAAAATGTGTGTGTGTTTTTGGTTATATAAACACACCACACAACACACACACACCACACACCACACACCCCCACACACACACATATATAATATATATATATATATATTAATATATATTAAAAATATATATAATTTTTATATATATTATACATAGTACATATATATATGTTGTGTGTTGTGTGTGTGTGTGTGTGTGTTTGTATGTAGTATTTTTATTATATATTTATATATATATATATAATATATAATATTATAATATATATATAATATTATATATATATATATATATATTTTTTCATAGTATCATAAAAATCATAAGGAAGTTAAAATTGGTTTCTTCCAAGGGGGTTGGAGCCATGTTTGTAGATTTGAAAAGCCGCGGTATAATGCCGGGGGGCCTTTTTTTTCCGCCCCGATTTTTTGACGCTTTACTAATGCCTTAATAGTCACAGAGAGGGGGTTGGCGGGGAGCAAACCCCGGATCCGTCCAATTGCAAAAGCCGTGTTCTGACATAAAACTACGCCACCTTCTTAAAATATATAGGGCATTTTCCAAATTAAAAGGGAAAAACAAAAAATGAAAAATCCCCAGAACAAATCCCGAAAACAAGTAATTTTAACATTGAAACAATTTTCCAAAAAAAAGAAAAAATAAAGTAAAAATTTCCCTTAGTTGCCGGGCCGGAAACACCCGGAATTTTTTCAATTTTAATGAAATTGCCAATTCCATCTTCCCCCCCTGGGTGAAACTTATAAAAATATTTCGCCAGTCGGGTCGCGGTTTTCAATTAATGCTATTTTCTTCCCATCCTTTTGTTTGGGCCCCAAAACTTTCCCAAAGTTTTTGCGATCCGGTCCCCAAATTCATGTTCCTTGGTTTTCGACCCAATTTGAAAAGGCCCCGGGGGGTTTTCCATTTTGCTAGTCGTCCAAAAAAGAAGATTTTCCTTTTGAAGTTCATGAAGGAATTGGGGATTCAATTTTTTTCCCTAATTTTGGAAGGGAAGTTTTTCCTCTTTTGAATAGTTTCATTTGAATTATTTTTTAAGGGGGGGGGGGGGGGGAACCAAAAAGGACAGGTAAAAGCGTTAAAGGAAATAGATGATGAGTTGTAGAAATACTACTGTTTTTTTAAACGTACCGTTTATTTTATCTTAAATTTGTACAATGTATTTGGTTTTGTGTAAATTTTTTGCTGCATGTGGGCGTTTCTTTATATTTTAAAAAATTTTTGTCATAATTTATTTATCATTTTTATTTTTTTTATTTTATTATTTATTTATTTTATTTTATTATTTTATTATTATTAATTATTATTATTTTTATTTCTTTTTTATCATTATTATTGTTTTATCTTATCTTTTATCTTTTCTTTATTTTTATTTCATTTTATTATTATCTTTGTAGTTTAGTAGAAATAGTAAAAGTAGGGGGGGAAGGTAAAATACATCTAAGTATCATGTCATTATCGTCATCACTTTTATTTTATTATTATCCTATATTTTTTACTATTATTTTTTTCCATTTTACATTATTAATTTTTCATTTGTGATATCATTTTTTTTAGTTTATTATTTTTATGTTGTTTATTCCTCTAACTATTATAACCTCACTGAAAAGCCCCTTTATCTCACCTTTCTAGCCCTATATTTTCCATTTTTAAAAACCTGGAAAAAAACTTCCCCGAGACCCCCTAGGGGAAGGGAAAAACGAAAAAAAAGAGAGAAAAAAAAACGGGAAACCGTGAAACGCAATATAAAGGGAAATCACCCAACATTGACATTTTTAGACCTGTGTAAAGACTGATAAAACGACAAAAAAAGGGTAAAATAAGGATCTTGGCATTTCACAGCCAGTAAGAAATTACCTTCGCTTTCCGCATCCGTGACCCATTTGCCTCTCCCAGGTAGATAGGGGAAATTTCAGGAGATTTGTTGGGAAATTTATGTGTCTTAGGCCCATAAAGTTTCCTAAATCAAATGCTTTGGGGAGGACCAATGTTTCGTGGGCTTCTTTGGGGTATAGTTGTATTTCGGAGGAAAAAAAAAGTTGAAAAAACACGGGGGTGTTTTTTGGCGGTTATTTGATAGCTATTATGATTAAAAAATAAGCGGAAAAAAAATCAAAAGCCAAAAAGGGAAACCTTATTTACTTCTTTTACTGTTTCTAACCCCACTTCTACCCCTCGTCTTCTTATGGTCATATATATTATTGTGTGTATGTGTGTGGGTGGTGTGTGTGTGTGGTTGTGTTGTGTGGTGTGTTGGGGTGTGGTTTTTGTTTGTGTTGAAAACAGGAAAGGTCGATCCTAATTTTTATTTCATCTATCATCTATCTATCTATTTTTATCTTCTATCTACTATTTTATCTTCTATTATCTACATATCTATTACACACATACAACACACACACACACACACAACACACACACACAACACACACACACAAAACAAATATATATTAATATAATATATATATAATAAATATATATATTAATTATATTATGTGTGTGTGTGTGTGTGTGTGTGTGTGTGAGAGAGAGTGAGTGTGTAAGATATATTAAAACATATATTTATATATAATATATATATATATATATATATTATATAATATAATATAATACAATAATTTAAAATTATATAATATATAATATAATTTTATATATAATAATTTTATTTTATTATATATTATATATTTTACATAAAATATTTTACTATGTTTTGTTTAAATATTATATATAAAATAATAATATATTATAATATATATATATTTAATTTATTAAATTTTGGGTGTGTGTGGTGGTGTGTGGTGGTTAGTGTGGTGTGTGTGTGTGTGGTGTGGTGGGTTTGATTTTTTCCATTATTATTTTATCTTAAAATTTTATTTATATTTATGTGGTGTGTGTGTGTGTGGTGTGTGTGTGTGGTGTTGTGTGATGGTGTGGTTGGTGTGTGTGTGTGTGTACAAAATTTACCTTGTTTTATTAAATTAATTTTAATTAATTTTATAAACCCCATTTATATATAATATATTGTGTGTGTGTGTGTGTGTGTGTGTGTGTGTGTGTTTGGGGTGTGTGTGTGGTGTGGTTGTGTGTGTGTGTGTGGTGTGTGTGTTGTCTAAAATTTCTTATTGTATATTGTCTATCTTCTTAAAGTCTTTCTTAAAATTTTTATATTTTCATATAATATTATATTTAATGTTATATACTTATACATCATTTTTTTAATTCTGTCTCATTATTAAAATGTCATATAAATTATATCTATAATATAATATATATATAATATATATTATTTTAATATATATATATTTCATAATTTATATATATCTATTTTGTATATTGTACCAAAATAATTTTATTTAATTTATTATTTAATTTTTTTATCTTTTTACATATATCTATTTTTATTATATTATCTTATATTATATATATATTTAAAAATTTTTATATTTTATATTTGTTTTATGTTGTATTACCACCCCCCAACCAACACACACACACACACACCCCCCACCCACACACACACACCCCCACACACCCACACACCCCTCAACCCAACACACACACACCACCTCCGCCCTCAAAAACACCCACACACACAAACCCCCACACCACACACACACACCACACACCCCACCCACACCCCCACCAGACGCACTCACCCCCCACCACACACCCCACACACCCCACACCCACCTACAAATTATTTCATTACTATTTTCTTTTTATTTTTTTCGTTACTGTTTCATTAGATTGATATTTATTACATTTTTTTATTATATTGCCTTTTTTATTTTTTATTATTATTATATTATTTTTATTTTAATTTTAAATTTTTTAAAATTATTATCCTATCTTTTCTTTATCATTTTTTTATCATTATAACATTTTTCTATCATTATCTTTATCATTATCATTATCATTATCTTTATCATTATCATTATTTATCATTATCCATATCATTACATTACCTTATCTTTCTTATTTTATTATCATTTTTTATTATTATTTTATTTTTATTATTATTTTTATTATATTATTTTATTATTATTTATTATATTATTTTTAAATTATTTTTAAATTGTTGTTTTTGTTATTACTATTTTGCTATTATTTTATTTTATTTTAGGACTATCATTTTTTTATCTTATTATTATTATGATTATTATGTTATTTTTTTACCGTTGTCACTTTTTTTTATTATCATTATTGTCATTTTTATTATTATCATTATTATTATTACTACTATTTCTACTATATACTACTACTACTACTACTACTACTACTACTATTATTATTACTATTATTATTATCATAATGACATTATTATTTTTAGTTATTTTTACTTTTGTTTTTATTATTATTATTATTATTATTTTTAATTATTATTATTATTATTATTTTTATTATTATTATTATTTTTTAAATTATTATTTTTATTATTATTATTTTATTATTTTTTATTTTATCTTTATTATTATTATATTACTACCCCTTGTTATTATTATTATTATGATTATTATTAAAATTTATAATAAAAATTATTATTATTATTATTATTACTTGTTATTATTTTGATTACTATAAAATCATGACATCATAGGCCCCCACATCACCATCATATCACCGCTTATCCCCACACCATTATCTTTGCATAATTTTTATAAAATTTTATCTTAAACTAAGACTGTCATTTTTTCTGCTTTTCGTTTAGGGCATTTATTTTGTGTGGTTTTCCGAATGACCAAAAAACCCCTGATCAGCGTTTTTCATGAGACAATTTTACTTTCTCGTATTTCTTCTCTGCCCCTGTCTTGCTCCAATCTTTTTTACTCTGTTGCTTTACCCCGCTTTTCTATTCTTTCTCGTTTTATTACTTTTGCTTTGTTTATTTATTTTTATTTTTCCCCTTTCCCAATGATTTAGCAAAAGCACCAAGGCAGGCACCCTCTTTCCGAGGCCGTTTCATATTAATGCCAATTTCCGCTTTGCCGAAATGATTTTCTTTAAATTAAATTTAAATTTTTCCCTTTAGAGGGATCTACATTTAAACATTTAGTAAAGAGAACTACGAAAATGAAAAAACTGCCTTAGGTGTATCATGGGTCCATAGTGGCTTTGTGTGTAATAATTAGGGATATATATATGTATATATATATATAATATAATATATATATATTTTTAAATTTATATTATGTGTGTGTGTGTGTGGTGTGTGTTGGTGTGGGGTGTTTTTGGTGTGTGTGTTGTGTGTGTGTGTGTGTGTGTGTGGAGTGTGTGTGTGTGTGGGGGAAATTTATATCACATGTTTATATACACAAAAAATACTACATATATATAATAATATATATATTTATATATATATATATATATATATTATATAATATATATTAATTGAAGGGTAAAAACACTTTTCCCGTGTTGTCCTATGGTAAAAACCCCACTTTGAAAAATCTAGTTTTATTAAAAATGCACAAAAGTTTCAAAATCGCTGGAGGGGGGGTATAAAAGAGAAGAGGAAGGAAATCGAAACCCCGGGGGTAGGTAAAAAAACGGGGAAGCAAAGGGAGGTAAAGTCGGTCGGAGGACGGAAAAACATGCGCAAGGTATGGCAAAGAGGGGAGGGAGGTGTGGGAAGCGGGGAAGACATCACGGATAAAAGTGTGTTCATTTGAAATTGGGCACGCTTTTTTAAAGGGAGGTTTCCACCAGTCTGGGGGCGTGGCTTAGGGGAAGAAAAGACAATTCGCGCCGCGACCACCCCTGGCCTGTGTCCCCTGATGCAAAGATGGTGTTGTTGGTATCCCCGGATACTGCGTTTTATTTTGTTGTTTTTTTTTGTCTCGCCAAAGTATTGCTTATCCGGAGGCCCAAGGAACAGCGAGGTGCCCACCTTCGGATAAGGGGGTTCGAGGGAGAGTTTTCACCGGCAAAAGATCGCCGCATTTTGAGGGGGTGAAGGGGGCCGAAGAGAGTAGATCTCCCAGGGAAAGCAGGCTGAACGGCAGGTGATGAGTCTTTTTGGGAAGGATCTGTAGAAGGTACCCGTGCCCTAGAAAACGCGACGTCGAAAAACATGACGAGGGTAGCCTAGTTTGGAAAACGAGCGACGAGGAATCGATCTCTCCATCCGGGTACAGATGCGGAGGGTGCGGAGGAACAGCGAGATAGTAACATAAGGAATACCTTTTTTACCGACGAAGAACCCCCTTCGCTTCCCTCCGTGATGCCCGGGGAGAAAGGCCCCCTTCCTCATCTCCTGTATGAAACATTCAGAGGGGGGGGACCCCCTTTTTCCGGACTATGCACTTCTCTCCCTTAAAACTATCTGCGTGGGGAGGGATTCAAGCTCCCTTTTTCACCGTTCACGAATACGTTCGGACTTCCTGAAGGAGCACTCCCGGACATATCTTCCACCTTTTCGACATTGCTCATGTTTCTTCCCCGGTCCCTCTCCACCACCCGGGCAGCTCTCCCCCAAAAAAATTCCCCCCCCCCCCCCAACCCGCAGTCCTTGGCCCGCTGTCACTCCCTTCTTCCCTGTGCTTGACCCCTCACCACGACAACTTCTTGGTTTGTTTTCCTTGCCTCCGCCTCCCCCCTTCCCTTTCATCGACATTATTTCCTCCTTTGACCGTTTTTTTTTTCCACAGGAACCGGCTGATGTCTCCTTTCGTGTGCTTTCATCCCGGGCTCTCGAATATCTCCTCCACCCAAACCCCCTTCCATTCCCGGGTTTATCGTGGGGCCCCCTTCAAAGCCTGCGCAAGGTGATGTAAACCATTTTGCCGTCTGACAAGGGCAACTCGGGGTGGTCCTCGACCGTGCCCCCTACCTGCAGAAG
The DNA here is from genome assembly GCF_015228065.2 of Penaeus monodon. NCBI lineage: Eukaryota > Metazoa > Arthropoda > Malacostraca > Decapoda > Penaeidae > Penaeus > Penaeus monodon. The sequence continues at coordinate 24,583,053 of NC_051422.1, forward strand.
GGCCCGGACCTTTTGACGCCCCACCTATGTACCTCTGCCCAGGAACCCCCCTGAGCGATTGCGTTTCCCTTTCCCCCGTCGCCTGAAAAGGATGGGAAATTGTGTGTGTGTGTGTGTGGGTGGTTTTGTGGTGTGTGTGGGTGTGTGTGTGTGTTGTGTGTGTGTGTGTGTGTGTGTTGTGTACGTGCGTGCGGGTTTTTTGTGTGTGGGGAAAAGAAAATGATAGGGTGCGCGAAATTTTATCCTCAAGTAATAGCCTGTGCAAATCTTTCCCCCCTTTCGGCCCGGAACGGCGACCACAAAGCGCGGGCCGGGGGTGGGGGGGGGGGGGGGGGGCAGGCGAGCAAATGGGGAAACACGAACCCTCGGTTCGCCCAAAAAGTGAAAAAGCCGCATGCTTTCAGCGGCGGGGCAGCATATATATGGATTCTTGATGGGTTTTGTTTATAGCGATCGGACTGCCGAGCTGGAAATTTTTTTTGTTTTTTTCCAATTACTTATTTTGAATCTTATACAGTATACCAATCTATATTCATTAATGTAAAACACACTCGTGTGTTTGTGTGTGTGTGTGTTTGTGTGTGTGTGTGTGTGTGTGTGTTGTGTGTATTAAGAAATAGCGATAGTTATAGACAATAAATATATACATAGGTATACATATGCATTAAATATATATATTATAATATAATATATATATATATATAATTTATATATATATATTTATATATTAATATGTATATTTAAATTATTATATTAATATATTATATAAAATTAATATTTTAAAATATATTATTAATATATATATATATAATATTAATTTGTCTTAATTTTCTATATATATATATTTTTATATATATATAAATATTATTATATATATATATATATATATACAAAACCTACACACATGTATGTATGTAAATGTAGTGGTTTTTTTATTGTATTGTGTGTGTGTGTGTGTGTGTGTGGGGTGTGTGTTGTGTGTGTGTGTGCGTGCGTGCGGCGTGGCGTGCGTGTGTGTGTGTTGTGTGGGTATGTTTACGTTATCTAAATTATATATAATATAAAAATATATATATATATATATATTATATATAATATATATAAAAATATATTTTAGACATTGGGAACCCGCGTCACCCGATGTGACGAGATGAAAATGGAAATGGGTGGTCAAAGAAGATTAGCTTTCAGGTTTATTTGAAGACGATATGAGACCCCCAAAAGACCCCCGCGTCCCCTCGAGGACAGGTGGTGGAGCTGGACCTGTGCGGGTTGCTTTGCCGTCTTCTTTCTCTGTCTTATAAGTGTCTTTTTATGCGGCGGGTTCCCTTCAGGGCGGGGTTTATTCCGTGCGAAAAGAAAACCGACGACACCTGTACCCTGCTCAAAGGAAAAGGGGAGCTGCTTGGGTGGAGGTGTGAAGTGTCCATCCGTCTTGCTAGGTTTTTTTTGCATCGCTCGGGCCACGCGCAAAGGTCTCCTCGAGCCGCTGCACGTTTGGAAAACTGCAAACGCATAGGAACGGTTCTGTTTGGTAAACTCAGATTGGGGGCTGGTGATCCGAGGTCGTGGGGTCGTCGGTGCCAGGGTAGCGGGGGTGGCGAGGGGCACGGGTGCACCATTCAGTCGAGGAGGGGCATTGTTTAGAAGCGAAATATAAGTGTACCAGGCCAGTAAAAGAGCTAGGGAGGAGGAGGGTTGTCGTCAATCACCCTTTCTATTTGCAAGAAAAATTTGAGTGTAATAGGAAAAAACTGTCAAAAAAGGGGAATTGTCCAAAAAGGGTGTGTTTAAAATTTCTTGGGTTGTCAGATTAGCGATCAGTAAAATACCATCAAATAAAGAGAAAAGGCAACGGGGCCCGAACTTAATTCTAACTCGGCGCTTCATGCTGAGGGAAGTGTGGTTGGGCGCAGGATTCTTCGTTTACGGCCCGAGCCCGGGCTTAAGATTAACTTACGTGAAATCTATGTAAGCCTATAAAATTGATGTTGTATGCGTTACCACGTTTTCAATTTTTTGCAACAAAAAGGAAATACAGTTATTACAAAAAGCATAAATTCCGCATTCTGTGTCAAACCCCCAGAGACCGTCATGGAACGATTTTGGGTCAGTTGTAATCATGGGGATGGCCTTTAAAAATTTATAAACCAGGTGAAATTCCCCAAAGAGGACAGGTTGGTAAATTGAGGTTAGTCGGGGATTAATCAATTTCGAATGAGCGAACCCATTTGACGGCAAGTATGAAGAAATATGATATACAAATATCACGATTTTATATGATACACAGAATATAACAATACACAAGGTAAAAAGTATTTCTAAAGGGAAAAAAATATAAAAGAAAGAAAATTTAAAAATTTTATTAATTCGAAACATAAACACAAAATTGATGAGAAAACCGAAAAACATTATTAATCAAAAATAAGGGAATTTTGTTTTTCGATAAAAAAATATTAAATTTCGATGTGAGGGTAAAGATTATAATAACAGAAAAAAACTAATAACACAATAAATCAATCAGGGATGGTTTGGCAGGGGAATGAGGTGTGAGGTGAGGGTGTGTTCCTTTGGGGGGATCTCAGTGTGTGACTTTTTTGTTTTTTTGAAAAAAAAAAAATGGTTTAAAAACAAGAAGTTATGTATGGAGTAAGAATGTTTTTTTTGTGTTGTTTTGTGGCGTAACTTTAAATTTAAAGAAGGCAAATTATATGCAAGGTGGGTTGGGGATAGGGGTAGGCAAAGTTGATATGGCACTGTAGGTACACTTCTTTTAAAAAGTAACCAAAAGTACTGGGGGTTTTAGTAAAAATTTGCTCCCTGGTGAGCTGGTGAGGGTTCGGGGGACTTGGGAGGGGGTGTCGGGGTGGCGAGTGTTGCGGCGTAGAGTGGAAGATACATATTCGCGACTTCGTCAGGAGGGTTTTCACACTGATGGTTTTCTAAATTTTCATAAATAATATTATTTTATATATTATATATATATTATAATAATATATATTATATATTAATATTCTATATATATATAAAAAAACAACATAAAATTTATTTTATATATTTTTTTTTAACAGCCATTTTTCCATTCAGGACATGGCCTCTCTCAAATTTACTATAGAGGTTTATATGGCATGCCCCCCTTGCCTGATTGGGGTGCCCTTTTCCCAATCAACCGCGGTTTTTTGGCCGCGGGGGACTTCCCCTACGACACTTGCGTTTGACTTTTCAAGGCGTAGTCGTTTTCTAGGAGGCATCGAGGTGAAGTTCCTTTCCAAGGGGGAAAAACGCGCCGGCCGGGGACTCGAAACCCCCGAACTCAGATTTCCGGTGCGGTTTTTTAGTCCGATGTCAACCCTCGGGCCCCCACCCTAAATTAAAATTATACACGTTAATTTTTAAAGTATAATATAAAATAATATATTAAAAATAAATAATATAATATTAAAATATTACAATTTAAACATAAAATTTTAAAGTAAAATTTTTATTATATATATAATATTATATATAATTTATATATATATATAATATTAATATTTATATTACTAACCCTAACATATACACGCACCACAAAAAAACACCACACACCCACACCACCACACACCCCACACCCACCAAAATAAATAATATTATATAATATATATATATTATATATATTATATATATATTATATTAATATTTATTATAAAAATAATTTTAATATATATATATATATATAATATTATATATATATAAATTTTATAAAATATTTTAATTTTTGTTATCTGTTATAAAAATAAATTTAAAATATAATATTAAAAAAATTTAAAAATAAAATAATTTATAATTTTTTTATAAAATATATATATTATATTATTATTTTATTATTTTATATATATTAATATTTTAAATTTTTTGTTATCGTTTTATATATTATATATATAATATAATAATTATATATATATATTTATGTATATCTGTATATATATATAATATATCTTCTTCTTTTTTCCTAGGTTCATGTTGACCCCCGTGTCACAGCAGATACTTAAAAGTTTTCATGTTGTATGTCTTGGGGGGAGTCGGGTGGGTCCCCATTTTCCTTTTCCCCGGAGAGTGCCGGTTGCCCCTTTGGGAATCATTGTCTCTAGTCTGTGAGGCCATTTAATCCAAATTTTTCTTTCTAGACTACAGACACGGAAAGGTGCATCAGAAAACTATTTTCCCCCCGGAGAAAATGCAAATACCCGCCCTTCAGCACCTTCTTCACCCAAAGTTTCCCTTTTTGAGGATGCCGCGGGGGACCCAGCACCTCCCTCCTGCTTCCCCTTTAAAACAGGTGTCAAAAGTCCAAATATATATATATATATTTATATAATTATAAATATATATATTTAAAATATATATATTATATATATAATAATATAATTATAATATATATATAATAATTTTATATATATATATATATATATGTACAACACACACCCCACACACACCACACACACAAATATATATTATATATAATTTTGTTGGTGTGTGGTGTGTTTTGTGTGTGTGTGTGTGTGGGGTGTTGTGTGTTTTGTGTGTTGTGTTATGTGTGCGTGTGTTATGGTTTTTAATATTTTAGTAATTACACGTGTATATATTATATATATATATATATATATTATATATATATTATAATATATATATATATATACACACACACACTCACCACAAAACACCACCAACAACACCAAACCAACCACACCACACACACACACCACCACACAAACACCCCACACACCCACACAACACCACACACACAAAACCATACACACATATATTGTTGTTATATTAAACATATTTTTTTGTTTTATATATTTAAAATATAATTTATTATAATTGATATATATATATATATTTTATATATATATATTAATTATATATATAATGTATGTTTGTATGTATACATACATACCAGAATACATATTGTTTTATCTGCATCTCCTCTCTTCTCCCCTCCTCTCTCTATCTATCATCTGTCTATCTTCTACTCTATATTAAGCCACCATGGCGAAGGGACGCCCTTTTCTCCGCCCCGCTAACAGCTCAGCAGCCAGGGCATCTCTGGTCCTTGTGCCCTCTTCGGTCGCATGGGCACCAGGCTTTCCCCGATAATCGCTGGGCAGTCAACCCAGCTCTTATCCCCATGTGAAAGAGATCCTTAACCCAGGTTTCATGCCCCCTTCCCAAAGGGGAAAGGGAAAACCCCCCTAGGATAAGGGGGCCCCTTGGGAGCGCGGTCAAATCCCCCCCTCGCCCCTGGGGTAGGCACTCCCACGACGACCAGGGGCAGGCTCCCCCCCCCCCCCTCGATTCACAAAGGCAAAACAAAAGCCCCATCAGAAAAAAAACGAAACCAATGACTAAATGTAAAAAAACATGATGTCAAAATGATTCAATCGAAGAAAGCCGTCATCGTAGGGAAATAAATAGGCTGAATACGATCCCATGCTTTTTTGCTAAGAAAAATGGGCAAGGTTTTTTGTATCAGATCAGAAAAGTGACACCGGATGAGATCGACAAAAACTACAATATCATTCAATATTTTTTTCAGAAACTGTGTAAGAACACAACTAAAGACCTTATAAGGATGACAAACTTCATTTTGCGTACCTGATCGTCAATGTTTAAAAAAATTAATTTGTGTTTGCATCAACAACGACCCACACTCCCCCCACGATTTGTTTTTCCCCTACCAAGAAAAAGGGGGATCTATAGCTTTTGGAAAAATAAGACACCCAAAAACAAATAACCCTCTTTCGCAAAACAAATTCATATTTAGAATAAATTGCTTTGTCGTCCCAAAATTTTTTCCGCAACTTCCAATAAACAGTTTAATTATCGAAGGGTGTGCCCTTCACCCAGGGTTTCGGAAAGGGAAGCATCCGTCTGGGTCCCATCCCCAGCAACACCCCCCTTTTCCCAACCGATCCCCGATGAACTGGCACTAATCTTTCCCCTTCGCATTCCCCCCCCTGTCAGAAGTCCTTTTCCCTTTACGCCCCAAAAAAATTTTTTTGTCACGGTTTTCTTGCACCTTCCCCAGCGCGCCCAACCAACGCCTGTTTTTT
>NC_051422.1:24589244-24591744 GCF_015228065.2 Penaeus monodon
TCATTTTTGGTCTAAATATCTAATTTTCTCAAGAAAAAGACCCCATATGCCAAGAGCCCCCAAAGGGGTCATTGCTCCTGTTTCTCAAAGGACCCTATATTTTGGGAACGGCTGTAAGAGAATAGTTTTCAGGCGCTCCAGGGTTTCTTAAAAGCAACAACATATGGGAAACGAAAATCCTTTTTTCGCAAACTTTATACAATCAGTTTTTTTTTTACAGAAAATTTTTGTTACTACTCGGCTGTAGCGGGGTTAATCCTTTGCTTTTTTTCCCTGACCAAAAAACCCCCCCTAATAACCAAGTAATAGGAAGAGTATTGGGGCGGGGGGTTTTCTTTATTTTAAAATTTCCACGGACACTTTCACGAAAAAAAAGTGAGGGAGACTCTTTTATAAGACGTTCTATTCCCGGCTCAGAAAGAGAAGGAGCGAAGTTAAGTGTGTGTAAAGAATTTTTCAAACGCTAGGGGGAAAATATATTATTATATAATATATATAATATATATATATTTTATATATTTATATATAATAAATTTTGTGGGTGTGTGGGGTTTTGGGGGGGGTGGGGGGTTTGTGTGTGTGGTTTTTGTGGTGGGTGGTGTTGTAAAAAGTGTTTAAATAAAATATAATATATAAATAAATTTTATATAAAAATAAATATAAAATTTTATATAAAAATATATAATAATATAATAATATAAATATATAATTATATTAATATACATAAAACAATATTCATTAAAATAAATATATATATAAATATATTATATATATATATATATATAAAATTTTATATATAAATATTATATAATAATAACATTATAAATATTTTATATAATATATAATTATATATAAATATAAATAAATCTGTATTGTATATAGTATAATATAATATATAATAATATTTAAATATATTATTATATATATATACATAAATAATACTACTATGTTACACACACACACCACACACACACACACACACACACACACACAACATAATATATATATTTATATTTATATATATATATATATATATAATATATATAAATATATATAATATAAAAAATAATATATATATATTAAAATATATTTAAAATATATTAATATTATATATATATATATATATATTTATATATATATATTATATTATATAAAATTATATATGGTGGTGTGTGGTTGTGGGTTTTTATATATTAATATATATATATAATATTAATATAATAATATTATTAATATATATTAAATATTATATAATATTGATAAATTTTGTTGTTTTATAACCACACACCCCCACACCCAAAAAACCCCACACACAACCAATATATATATAAAATATATATATAAAATATAAAATATATATATAAAATTAATAATAAAATTTATATAATAAATATTATAAAAATATATTAATAGAATTTAATATTATATATTTATTATTATTATTATTATTTATTTTAAATTATATTAACTTATTTTAATTATAAAAATCTTATTTTTTTTTATTATATAAAATTTTTAAAAAAATAAAAATATAAAATATATATATATATATTTATATATATAAAAATTATATATATATATGTTTTTTTTTTTTTTATATATAGATATATTAAATATAATTATATTATATATTATATTATATATATAATAAAAATATATATATATATATAATATGTATTTATATATATTATTATTAAAAAATAAAAAAAAAAAATTATATAATATAAAATTAATATATTATATATATTTTAAAATTATATAATTTTAAATATATATATAAAAATATATATAAAATATAATATTAATAATATAAAAAATTAAAATTTTTTATTTTTATTTTATTTATTATTTTTATTACTTTTTTATATAAATTTTTTTATTATATAGATTTATTTTTTATTATATCAAAAAACACAAAATATATATATATATTATAAAATAATATATATAAAAATTATATATATATAATATAATATATATATATAATAATATTTTTTATTAATAAAAATTATATTTTAATATTATATATAAAATTAAAATTTGATTATTAATTTATTATTATTTTTATATTTTAATTTTCATTATTGACAATTATATATATAAAAATTATATTTTTTTTTATATATATAAAACAAATTTATATTTATATATAATATATATATATATATATATATATATATATATATATATATATTTTTATATATTCAAATATTATATCTTAAATTTTGTATAATATATTATATTATTTTTAAATATTTTAATTTTTTATTTTATTTTATTTTTTTTATAATTTTTTTTATTATTTTTTTTTTTTTTTTATATTAATAGATATATAAAAAATTTTAAAAAATAAAATTTATATATATATATATATAAATAAAAATTTATATTTAAAATATAATATATATAAATATATATATTATATATTATATATAATATATCATATGTATATTATATTATATTTTTAAAATTTTATTATTATTTAAATATATTAATTTTA
>NC_051422.1:24601744-24606048 GCF_015228065.2 Penaeus monodon
TCTCCCAGAAATTCTCCATCCTCACCACCCGCAGTCCTTGGTCCCGCTGTCACTAACCTATCTTCCCTGTGCTTGACCCCTCCCAGCGACAACTTCTTGGTTTCGGTTTTCCTTTGCTCTCCGCCCTCATCCCCTTACCTTCATCGACATTATTTCCTCCTTTGACCGTTTCATCTCTTCTCACAGGAACTGCTGTCTGATGTCTCCTTCGTGGTGCTTTCATCCCGGCTCTCGAATTCTCCTCCATCCTAACCCTTCCATTCCCAGGCGTTATCGTGAGGCCCTTCAAAGCCTGCGCAAGGAGGATGTCACCATTTTGCCTTCTGACAAGGGCAAATCGTGGTGGTCCTCGACCATGCCTCCTACCTGCAGAAGGCCCAGGACCTGTTGGATGACGCCTCTACCTATGCACCTCTGCCTAGCGAACCCCGTGAGCGTATTGCTGTTACTTCCACCGTCGCCTGAAAGAGATAGAAGTTGTGTGTGTGTGTGTGTGTGGTGTTTTGTGTGTGTGTGTGTGTGTGTGTGTGTGTGTGTGTGTGTGTGGGGGTGTGTGTGTGTGTGTGTACGTGCGTGCGTGTTTGTTGTGTGTGGTGAAGAAAAAATTGATAGAGGATGGCCGCGAAATTCTATCCTCAAGTAATAGCCATGTGCAAACTCTTCCTCCCTTTCCGGCCGGCAACGGCGACCACAATGCGCGGCCGGGATGGGGGAGGGGGGGGGCGGCAAGGCAGAGCACAATGGGGAATCAGCGAACCATCGGGATTCGGCCCTAAATGTGAATAGCCGCATGCTTTCAGCGGCGGGTCAGCAGTATATATGGATTCTTTGATGGAGCTTCTGTTGTATAGCGATCGGACTGGCCGAGCAGTGGAATTATTTTTGTTTTTTTCCAATTACTTATTTCGAATCTATACAGTATACCAATACATATTCATTCTAATGTATAAACACATTCGTGTGTTTTGTGTGTGTGTGTGTGTGTGTGTGTGTGTGTGTGTGTGTGTGTTTTGTGTGTGTATGTATAGAAATAGACAGATAGATATATAGACAGATAAATATATACATAGAGATATACATATGCATATATATGTATATATATATATATATATATATTATATATATATATATATATATGAATATATAATTTGTCTTAATTTGTCTATATATATATATATATATATATATATATATATATATATTTTATATATATAATATATATACATATATACCTACACACATGTATGTATGTATATATGTATGTGTGGTTTGTATGTGTATGTGTGTTGTGTGTGTGTGTGTGTGTGTGAGTGTGTGTGTGTGTGTGTGTGTGCGTGCGTGCGTGCGTGCGTGCGTGTGTGTGTGTATGTTTGTGTATGTTACGTATATCTAAATTATATATATATATATATATATATATATATATATATATATATATATTTTATATATATATATATATATATATATTGTAGACATTGGAAGCACCGCTGTCACCAGATGTGACGAGATGAGAGATGGAAATGGGTGGGTCAATGAAGGAGTCTTAGCTTGCAGGTTTTTTGTTGAAGACAGATATGAGACCCCCAAGAGACCCCCGCGTCCCCGGTCGAGGACGAGGTGGTGGAGCTGGACCCTGTGCGGCTTGGTCTGTCTGCCGTCTCTCTTTCTCTGTCTTATAACGTGTCTTTTTATGCGGCGGTTCCCTTCGAGGTCGGATGTTTATTCCCGTGCGAAAAGAGAAAGCCGAGCGACACCTGTACCCTGCTCAAGGAGAAGGGCAGCTGCTTGGATGGAGGTGTGAAGTGTACCATCCGGTCTTGCTAGGTTTTGTTGACATCGCTCGGCCACGGGCAAGGCTCGTCCTCGAGCCGTCTGCAATGCTTGGAACACTGCATAGCGCATAGGGATACAGGTTCTGTTTGGTATCTACAGATGGTGCCTGGTGATCCGAGGATCGCTGGGGTCGTCGCGTGCCAGGGTAGCGGGTGTGGCGGAGGGTCACTGAGGTGCACCATTCAGTAACGAGGAGGGTTACATTGTCTTCAGAAGCTGAAATATAAGTGTACCAGGCCAGTAAAAGAGCTAGGGAGGAGGAGGATTGTCGTCAATCACCTTACTATGTTGCAAGAAAAATTAGAGTGTAATAGGAAAAAAAACTGTCAAAAGAAGGGTAACTTGTCAAGTAAGGATGTGTTAATTACTTGGGTTGTCAGGATTCGCAAGTTCAGTAAAATACCATCATAATAAAGAGAGAAAAGCAACTGGGCCTGAACTTAATTCTAACTCGGCGCTTCAATCGCATGAGCGTAAGTGTGCGTTGGGCGCAGGATTCCTTCGTTTACGGCCATGAGCCGGGCTTAAAATTAACTTGCGATGGTAATCTATGTAAGCCTATATAAAGCATGGTGTCTGTAGTGCGTTACCAGCGTTACAATTATTTGCAACAGAAGAGACTACCATCAGTTAGTTACAAAAGAAGCATAAATTCCAGCATTACTGATGTCAAACCCCGAGAGACCGTCATGGAAGCGATTTGGGTTCAGTTGTAAGTCATGGGGATGGCACTATAGAAAATTCATAATCCTAGAGTGAATTCCATATGAGAGGACAGGTTGGTAAATTAGAGGTTAGTCATGTAATCTAATCAATCTGCGAATGAGCGACGATTAGCACGGCAAGTATGAAGAAATACTGATATACAGAATATCACGATATATATGTATACACAGAATATAACAATACACAAGGAGTAATGAAGTAATTACTAATAGGAATAAAATATAAGAGAAAGAAAATTAATAATTTCATTAATTCGAAAACTATAAACACGAATAATATGATGAGAACAACCGAACATAACAATTATTAATCAAAACTGAAGGTAATCATTTGTTCTTCGATAATATACATATATTAAATTGCGATGTGAGGATAAAGATTATAATAGACAGAAAAATACTAATAACACAATAAATCAATCAGGGGATGGTTAGGCAGGAGAATGAGGTGTGAGGTGAGGGTGTGTGTCACTTAGGTTTGATCTCAGTGTGTGACTTCGTTTGTTGTGTTGAAAAAAAACAATGGTTAACAACAAGAAGTTATGTATGGAGTATAGAAATAGTTGTTTGTGTTCGTTTAGTGGCGTGAACTTGAATTTGAAAGAAGGCAACTTATATGCAAGGTGTGGTTGGGTATAGGGATAGGCAATAGTTGATATGGCACTGATAGGTACACTTACTTTTAATAGTAACCAAGAAGTACTGGTGGTTGTAGGTAAAACTTTGACTCCATGGATGAGCTGTGAGGGTTCGCGGGGACTTGGCGAGGTAGTGAGTCGGACTGGCGAGTGTTGCGGCGTAGAGTGCGAAGATACATATTCAGCGACTTCGTCAGGAGGTTACACAGGCGTGAGTGGTCTGTCTACATACATACATATATATATATATATATATATATATATATATATATATATATATATATATATATATATATATATATACATATGATATATATATAAAATACACACACACATAAATTGATATATATATTTTTTTTCAACAGCCATTCATTCCATTGCAGGACATAGGCCTCTCTCAATTCACTACTGAGAGGTTTATATGGCAGTGCCACCCTTGCCTGATTGGATGCCCTTCCTAATCAACCGCGGTTTGTGGCACGCGGTGACTTCCCCTACGACACTTGCGTTTGACTTCTCAAGGCGATATGTCGTTTTCTAGGCAGGCAATCGAGGTGAAGTTCCTGCTCAAGGAACAACGCGCCGGCCGGTGACTCGAACCCTCGAACTCAGATTGCCGTCGTGACGGTTTTGAGTCCGATGCTCTAACCGCTCGGCCACCACGCCTAAATTAATATATATACACGTGTATATTTATATGTATATATATATATAATATATATTATATATATATATATATTATAATTATATATATATATATATATATATATAATATTAATATATACATAACATATACATATACACGCACACACAAATTAACACACACACACACACACACACACACACACCACACACACACACACACACACATATAGTATATATATATATATATATATATATATAGATAATATATATATAGTATATATATATATACTGATATATATTTATAATATATAATAATATATAATATATATATATATATGATATATAATATTTAATATATATATATTAACATGATATATATAATAATATATATATATATATTAATTATGATAATATTTGATACATATATAAATAAATATATATATATATATATACTATATATTAT
>NC_051422.1:24621148-24635789 GCF_015228065.2 Penaeus monodon
TATGACACTTACAAGTTTCGAAATCCAGCTGGTAGGAAGGGTCCATAAAAGAGAGAGAGGAGAGGGCATAATTCGATAATGCACCTGGTAGGTGAAGACAAAAATGCGATCGGAAATCAAAGGCGAGGTCAAGTCAGTCGAGGATCGGCAAGACTATGCGCAGGTAGTTGGCATAAGGATAGGAGGCGGAGTGTGTGGGAAGCGAGAGGGAGACTATCCAGCAGGATAAATCTGCTGTTCATCGTTTGAAATTAGGTCAGGCAGCTTTATTAAGGAGGATTCGCACCCATAGTCCTGTGGGTGGGCGTTGGTACATTAGGGGTCGGAAGAGAAGACAATTCGCTCCGCGTGGACCAGTCCACTGGGCCTGTGTCTTTCCGCCAACTGATTAGCAGCAAAAGATGGATGTTGATTTTGTATACCGCTGGATACTGCTGTTTAGGTTGTTGTTGTTTTTTGTCTGCGTCTCGCAAATGTTATTGCTATCGATTCAGTGAGTGCATCAAGGAAACAAGCAGAGGTGCCCACCTTCGAGATAGAGGAAGGTTGCAGACGGAGAGTTTTTCTCACCCTGGGAAGAGACATCTAGGCCTGTCAATGTTGAGAGGGTGAGAGGGCCACGAAGGAGAGTTAGATCTCCTCCTCCCTCAGTTTATAGGGCAAGGGCTGAGGACGTCAGATGATGAGTCTTCTTTAGGAGAGGAGTCGTGGTAGAAGGTTACACCGTGGCCCTAGTATAACTTCGAACGGTCGAGTAACATGACGAGGGTTGCCTAGGTTGGAGTAAGCGACGACCAGGAAGTCGATTCTCTTCTCCATCAGAAGTTACGACAGTAGGCGGAGGTGGCAGGAGGAACAGCGAGATAGTAACATAATAGGAATACACTTTTTTAGAACGGGCGGAGCAGAAGAGACCTACTTCGCTTCCTCTCGTGACTGACTGCCTGTCGAGAGAGGCTTAGTGACTGCTGGCGCGCTTACCTCGGATCCCCAATGGACTGGACCCCGACATTCAGAAGGAGGGATCTCCCTTTTCCGATCTATAGCAACGTGCCTCTTTCGGGGGTGTCCTCCTTGAACTATCGTGCGCATGGTCATGGGAGGGATGTCAAGCATGGCTTCTAACCGTTCACCTACGAATACGTTCGGCACTTCCTGAATGGAAGGAGGGCGTGGCTCCTTGAGAGCAATAATCTTTCCACCTCATATCGACATTGCTCATAGATGTCTTCGCGGTCTGCCCTCTTGCCACCAAAGCATCCATGGCAGCTCTCCTCTCCGGCAGGAAACTCTCTCAAAAATCCTCACTCACCGCCAGGTCCTTGTCCCGGCTGTCAGCTAACGCTATCTTTCTTCGCTTGTGCTTGACCCGCTTCACGCTCAGCGACAAACTTCTTGGTTCCAGGACTTGCGGTTTTTCCTTTGCTCTCAGCATCGCGGCCGCCCGCCTCACTCGCTGCCTTTACCATTCATCGACATTATTTCGCTCCTCCTTTGAACCGTTTCATCTCTTTTCTCACATGGTAACTCGCTTGTCTGATGTCTATCCTTCGTGGCGCTTTCATATCCCGGCTTGCTCGAATTCATCCTCCGATCCTATACGTCGCTTCCATTCCCCAGGTGGGGCGTTAATCGTGATGCCCTTGCAAAGCCTGCGCAGGGTATATGTCTACCATTATTGCCGATCTGACAAGGGGCGTATACTCGGTGGTGGTCGCTCGACCTGTGCCTTCCTACGGCTTCGAAGGTCCGGTGGACAGGCCGCCCTTGTTGGAGTTGACGCTCTCTACCTATGTACCCAGACTAGCCCTCCCCCATGTTTCTGTGCCTGAGCGAACGCCCGTGGCTGTATTGCTGTTACCTTTCGCACCCGGTCTGCCTGAAAGAGATATGAAGATGTGTAGTGTGTGTGTGTGTGTGTGTGGTGTGTGGTGTGTGTGTGTTGTGTGTGTGTGTGTGTGTGTGTGTGTGTGTGTGTAGTGTGTGTACGTGCTGCGTGTTGTGTGTGTGGGTGAAGAGAAAATTGATATAGATGAATGGCCGTCGTAAATTCTTATCCTCAAGTAATAGGCCATTGTGCAAACCTCTTCCTCCCTTTTGTCGGCCGGCAACGGCGTACTGCACCAATGCGATGTACGCGGCCGGGATGGGGAGGTAGGGGGGGGCGGCAAGTCAGGAGCACAGATGGGGAATACAGGCTGAACCATCGGATCGGCCCTAAAGTGAATAGGCCGCATGCTTTCTATCGGCGGGGTCAGCAGTTTATATATGGATTTCTTTGGATGGAGGCTTGCTGATTGTATAAGGCGATCAGTAGGGTCTGGGCCTGAGGCAGTGGATTATTTTTGTTTTTTTTTGTCGCAATTACTATTTCGCATCTTGATACAGTATAGAGCCCAATATACATATATTCATTCTATGTATAAAACACAATTCGTGTGTTTGTGTGTGTGTGTGTTGTGTTTGTGTGTGTGTGTGTGTGTGTGTGTGTTTTGTATATGTATAAGGGAAATAGGAACAGATTGAGATATACTATACAGTTATAAATATAATACATAGTAGGATTATCATATGCATATTATAATTATACTATAGTATAGTCTCTCGTCCTTATATATAGTATTATATTATAATATATATATATATAATTTGGATTATAGATATATAGTATATACACTGTTATATCTAACATCTAATGATAGTTATATACTATAATATATACTATATATCTAAAGTACTATATTATATTATATATATATAATATGATCTATAATCATATATGAGTATGAATATATAATTTTGTCTTAATTGTCTATATAATATATAATATTATATATATAGTAAATCAATTAATATATATATATATATATAATCTATATAATTACTGAATAGGCATATACATGATTACCTTACTCGACATGTATGATGTATATACTGTATGTGTGTTTGTATGTGTATAGTGTGTGGTGGTGTGTGTGTGTGTGTGGTGTATGTGTTGTGTGTTGTGTGTGTGTTGTGGCGTGCGTGGGTGCGTGGTCGTGTCGGCGTGCGTGTGTGTGTGTATGTGTGTGTATGTTTAGCGTATATCATAAATTTATAGTATATATAGAGAGTATGAGTATATTATATATAATATATTATATATAAGTATAGGTATATATATATAGTAAATAGTAAAGAAATATATATAATATATAGTTGTGATAGCTTGAAGCACGGCGCTGTCGTCAAGATACGCAGATGTGAGGCGAGATGAGAGATGGTAATGGGTGGTTCAATGAAAGAGGAGTCTTAGCTTGCAGTGTTTATTGTTGAAGACAGATATTGAGATGCGCCCCAAGAGAATCTCACCGCAACCTCCCGATGCTGCGTCCCGCAGGTCGCAGTGACGAGGGTGGTGGAAGTCTGGATCGCCTGTGGCGTCTTGGTCTGTTCTGCCGTCCCCCTGCATCTCTCTTTCTCTGTCTTTATTAAGTGCTCTTTTTTATATGCGGGCGGTCCCTTCGAGGGTCTGATTTGTATTCCCAGGGTTTGCAAAAGAGAAAGCCGAGCGACTACACCTGTAGCCGCATGCTCAAGGAGAAGGGCAGCTGGGCTTGATTGGAGGTGTGAAGTGTACCATCCCGGTCTTGCTAGGGTTTTGTTAGACATCGCTGCGTCTACTTAAGGCGCCAGGCTCGTCCTTGCGAGGCCGTCTTGGGCAATCGGCTGTGGGAACATCTGCAGTAGCGTGGCATAGGGATACAGGTTCTGTTTGTTATAGACTAGCATGATGGGTGCCTGGTGATGCCGAGGATGCGCTGTGGGGTCGTCGCGTGCCAGGGTAGGCGGGTGTGGCGAGGGTCAGCTGAGGTGCACGCATGTCGAGTAACGGAGGTAGGGTTAGCATTGTCTTCAGTAAGCTGAAATAATTATATTGTAGGCTCAGGTCCTTATGTAAGAAGGCTAGGGAAGGAGGAGGGTAGTGTCGTCAATGAATCACCATATATCTAGGCCAAGCTAGTGTTGCAAGAAAATTACAATTAGAGTGTAATAGTAAGGTAGAAAAAACTGTCAAAAGAAGTGTTTAACATTTTCAAGTAATGATGTGTTTAATATTACTTGGAGTTGATCTAGGAATTACGCGATTTCAGTAAAATAGCCAATCATATGAGAGAGAAAGGCAACTGGGGCCTGAAGCTTTAATTCTAACTACGGGCGCTGGGGGGGGGGGGGGCATCGCATGAGCGTATAGTGTGGTGCGTTGGGGGTCGTGCAGGGATTCTTCGTTTACGGTCGGCCAATGAGCGCGGGCTTAAGATTAACTTTAACGAGATGATCAATCTATGTTAAGTTTTCCTTATATAAAGATACGAGATGTAATGTAGTGCGTTTTACCAAACGTTCACGAATTATTTGCAGCAGAATGTAGACAACTAAGTTAGTTCAAAAGAATCATAAATGATTCCTAGGCATTATCTATGTCAAAACCGCCGAGAGAGAACCGTCATTGTAAGCGCGAGTTGGGTTCAGTTGCTAAGATTCATGGGGGGATGGGCATTACTATAAGTAAAATCTTCATATCCTAGAAGTGAATTTCCATAATTTGAAGGACAGAGGTTGGTAAATTAGAGGTTGTCATGTAATACTGAAATCATATCTGCGAATGAGCTGACCCGATTACACGGCAAGTATGAAAAGAAATAGCTGATATACGCAGAATTTCTCACGATATATATGTATAAGCACAGAATATAACAATAGCACAAGGAGTAATGAAGTAATTTAGTCTAATAAGTTAATAAAATATAAGAAAGAGTAGAATAAGTAATAATTTCATTAATTGAAACTATTAAACACAGAATAATCATGATGAGTAACAAGGAACCGAAGGCTTATAACAGATGTATTGAATCAAAGACTGAAGGTATATCATATTGTTCTTCGATAAATAACATTATATTAAGATTGCTGTATGTGAGGATCAAGATACAAGATATAAAATAGAGCAGAAAATACTAATAGAAGTCAGACAATAGATCGTGTCGAGTGGGGGTATGGTTAGGGCATAGAGAATGAGGTGTGAGTGAGGGTGTGTGTCAATTATGGCTTTGATCTCCAGTGTGTGACTTCGTTTGTTGGATGTTGAAAAAAAACATGGTTAACAACAAGAAGTTATGTATGGAGTATAGAAATAGTTGTTTGTGTTCGTTTAGTTGGGCGTGAATACTTGAAATTTGAAAGTAATGCTATACGATATATGGTCATAGGTGTTGGTGGTCATAGGGTCGGCAATAGATTGATATGGCACTGATAGGGTAGCCACTTACTTTTAATATAGTGACCAAGAAGTGCTGGTTGGTTGTAGGTAAAAACTTTGACTCCATGGATGAGCTGGTGAGGTTCTCGGGGACTTGGCGAGGTAGTGAGTCGGACTGGCGAGTGTTGCGGCGTAGAGTGGCGAAGATACTATATATCTTCTAGTTGCGACTTCGTCAGAGTGTTACACAGGCGCTGAGTGGTCTGTCTACATACATACAGTATATATATCACTAAGTAATTATATGATATAATATATAATATATAATATATTATAATATATATATTTGATATAATATTAGTATAGAATAACAGACATATATAATATATATATACAATAATAGCTACCAGGGGCACAGTAATTGTATATAATATGTTTTTGCTAACTCCTTCATTCGCATTGCAGGATCATAGGCCTCTCTCAATTCACTACTGAGCGAGGTTTATATGGCAGATGGGTGTGCAATGCCGTCAATTACGCGCTTGCCTGATTGGTATATGCCTCTTAGCAAATCTAATCAGCCGTCGGTTGTGGCAACGGCGGTGACTTCCCTAACGACACTTGCGTTTTGACTTCTCAAGCGGCGATATGGTCTGTTTTCGCTAGGCATGAGCTGAATGCGAGGTGAAGTTCCTGCTCAAGGGAAGGCACGCGGCCGGCCGGTGACGATATCGAAAACGTATCCGCGCAGTCAGTCATTGCCGTCGTGACGGTTTTGAGTCGATGCTCTATTATCAGCGCAGTTTTCGGGAACCTACTCGCATACGGCCTAAATTAATATTATATTACACGTGTAATATTTATATGCTATAGTATATATAGAAATATATATATATATTACTATTATAGTATATTAATATAAATATTATATTATATATCATATATACAATATAATATACAATATATATGTATTGTTATTATATTATATATATAAAGTATATATAGTATATATATATAGTATAATATATATATATATTATATATATATATATATATATATACTATATACAGTATAACATATACATATAGCATATGAGACACGCTCACACAATTTAACACATCACACACACAACTACACACAACACACAACACAGCTACGACACACATCACACACACTATAACACATATATATATAAACTAGTAGCTTATATATAATATATATATAAATATGATATTGATATTATAATAATTAATACTATATGATATTTAAATGAATAATGATGTATATTATATTGTATAAATTATTAGTAGATAATATAATATATATAGATAATATAGTATATATAGGTATATATATATATATATGATGGGGGGGGTTGGGGGGGGGGGAGATATATATATATATTTATATATATATAATATAGTATTATATAATATATATATATATATATGTTATATATATATATTATATAAGAGATATTATAAATATAATATTTAGTATAATTATAAAATATAATATATATATAGTATAGAGTATTATATAGTGAGACTTATATTTAGTAATGATGTGTATTAATAGGGATATATATTTATTGTATATCTGTATTATATATATAATAGATATTATCCGCGGAAGTTCTTCTTTTAACGCTAGGCTTCTATGGCTGAGCCGCGCCGTGGTCACGGCATGGATACTTAAGTAGTTTTCATGTTGTGATGCTCTTGGGTGAGTACGGTGGTAGGGTCGCCCAGTTACCGCCTTTCACGGGAGAGTGCCGGTGTTTTGCCGTCTTAGGTAATCTATTGTCCTCTAGTGCTGTGAGGCATTTAACGTCGCTAAATTTTATTCTTTCTAGCGACCTACATAAGACACAGGGTAAGTGTGTTGCATTCATGCCAAACTATCGTCCCCTGCGGAAGAAAAATTGCGTAGATTACCCGCCCTTTCGAGTCACCTTCTTCACGCCGTAAGTTCTTCCGTTTGAGGATCCGCAGGGACCGCAGGCACCTCGTCGCTCCATGCTTCACCTTAAACAGGTGAAGATACTATACATGCAGTCTAACCGATATATATATATATTATTATATATATAAGTACTATCTCTAATAATTATATAATATTATCTATATAGTCTATAATATCTACCTACATATATACATATATGTATATATATATCTATATATATATATCATATTTATTATATAATATATCATATATATCTATATAGTCTCTATATGTAGGAGGCAGACACACACTACTATCAAAACGAAGCACACAGATCAATTACACACACACACACACATATATATATTATTAATATATAATGTGTGTTGTGTGTGTGTGTGTGTTGTTGTGTGTGTGTTTGTGTGTGTGTGTGATTGTGTGTGTGGTGTGTGTATGTGTGGCGTGTGTGTATGTGTATTAATATTTATAAAATTATAGTATAACACGTGTATATATATATATATATATATATTTAGTAATATAATATATATATATATATATATTTATATATATATATATACACACACACACTCACCCACTACACCACACTACCCACACTATTCACACACACATTCACACACACATCACCGAGCACACATCCACACAACACACACACACACCACTATCAACACAACAGCACACACACACACACTACGGACACAGCATCCACAACAATCACACAACACACCATACACACATATGATATATGACTTGTATATTACATATAATTTTGTTTATATTATATTTATATATTAATATATATATATATAGATGATATAGTATAATATATCCTATATATTATGATATAGTATATTATATATATACTATATATAATGTATGATTGGTATGTATAGCATACATGAACACAGATATAGCATAATGTTTTTTCTTGATCTGCATCTCTCTCTCTCTCTCCCTCTCTCTCTCTGCTATCTATCTATCTTCTATCTGATCTTATCTCTTATTATATAGCACCATGCGAATGGGACGTCTTTTCTCTGTCTCCGCCGCTCGCGCTAACATGCTCACAAGCCATGGCATCTCTGTGTCCGTTGTGACGCGCTTCTTCGGGTCGCAGTGGGCATGCGCAGATGGTCGCTAGGCTTTCCCGATATCATCGCTGGGCAGGTCAAACCGCAAGCTCTTATCCCAGTGTGAAAGCGGATCGCTTAACGCCGAAGTTTTCATGCCCCCAATCTAGTGTGCCGCAGGGTAGGTAATGGGAAATCCGTGCGCCCTATAGGATAAGGTCCCTCGTTGGGGCTAGCCTGGCGGGTGCTAGAATCCGCCCATCTCGCCCATGGCTATGGCTACTTCCCTACGACGATCAACTAACAGAAGTGCCCAGGGGTGCAATGCTGTGCCCACCCCACCAACACCCGCCTGGCGATTCAGTAATCTGGGACAAACTACAATACAGGCTCCGATCAGATAATATAATTCAACGAAAGCTCTAGTGACTATTATGATAACAAAACCGCTGATGTCGTCAACAGTGATTACAATGCTAGACCGAGTAAAAGCCGAGCCGTCTTATCTGATAGCAGAATAACGCATAGTGTCTGTATACGATCTCTATGCTTTATTGGCAATTAAGAAACGCGATGGAGGCACAGGTTAGTTTATGTTGATCAGATCAGAAAAGGTGTACAGGCCGGGTATGAGTATTGGGGCGAGAACAACTATCAATATCTATTCAATATTTTTTCAGAATCCTAGGGTATGAATATTAGAAACTGACAACTAATAGTACTTATAAAGGCATGTACAAACTTCATTTGTCGTACCAGGATCGATCAATGTTTGAAAAAAAGTTAGATAATTGGTTTGGCATTCAACAACGGACCGAGCATGCTCCGCGACCACTATTAGTTACCACTAACGCAGAGTGAAACAGGTGATCTATAGCTATTTTTTTGGTGGAAAAAATTACAGTACACGCAAACACAATATAACCCTCTTTCATCAGGCAAATCAATATTCTATATTTAGAATAAAATTGCTTTGTCGATCGAGAATTTTCTCAGCGAACAACATTCTAGCAATAAACTTTTAATTATATCGAAGGAGTGATTGCTTCTTCAGGCCGCAGGTATGCGGAAGAAGCATCCGTCTAGATCCCATCGCCTACATTCGACGCAACACGCGCCTCACGATCTTCCTAACGTCGCGGTATCCATGTGGATGAACCTTAGGCTACTAATCTTTGCCCTATCGCATAATCTTCGCTCCCACTGTCAGAATGTCTCTTATAGCGCTCAACGGCCAACAAAATTGAAGTTATTTGTCAGCTGCGTTATCTTCTGGCAGCCTCTTCTCACACCAAACCTTCGCTACAGGCAGACGGCCCTAAGAGTGAGACCAACTCCTGTCCTAACTCTCCCCTCCCTTTTAACCGAAATTACGCCCTGTTACCTCGACACATCCTGTCCAGACCTACCTTATTGCTGCTCACTCAGACCGATCTATCATACTCAGCATGACTCAGAGTCAGCGACGCTTTGCTGACGCAACTCTATCCTACCGCTACGCGGCGAACTTTTGCAAGTTGTCCGACGCGTCCTCATGTAGATGTAATTATTTGTCCACGAGTTTGCCCATCGCAGATACACAATAACGTACTAATTCGCCCTCGCTTTCCTCAAAATAAGTTCCACAAACATTTCCGCTATGATGCGAAGCTTTCAAAAATAAAATTAAAATGACTACTACCGGCATTTATAGGCGGCAAGGATATAAATCACACAGATTTTTTGCTTAGTGTCGTTTTATCCTAATTACGTAAAGATGTTTCCTTAATAGAAACTTAACTAAAAAGGCGAGCATGGGTTGAACGTTGCAGAATCGCAGGAGGTTCGTGGCGGTCAAAACCTAAATACTATCAAGACAGAAGACGGCATTAATGCTACAGTTTCTCACCTCTGGATTCCTTTGAAGAGAAATTGAATTGATGAATTAAGAGATAGAATAAATTGATTAATATTTGTGTGTGATTGATATATCTTGGCTTTTAAAAATCACTTAAGTATCTCCGTCGTCTAGGCAAACACATATGCAATAGTAGGAGCTCTGGTGAAACTGCACAAAGTGCGTAGTATCTTCGCCTTCGCGTAGTCGGTGACCTTGTACACTCGCAGTCAAGAACGGGCCATCCCAACCTAAGTCTTTTGACTATCTGAATTATTTTCCAAGAGAAATTTAAATTAAAAGAGGTAAAAAACTGTTTTTTAGCGGCTATTGGTAAGTGATTTAAATGACGATCTATAATAAACGACAAATGTAAACGTTAAATGTAGGTATCATTGATAAACAATAAAAATATATTTTTTAAAAGAAGCCTAACAATTATTACAAGTACGAAGCAACTACTCCTACATTAGATTGATATATCTAAAGGCTAAACAGATCCGCGTTGATATTACTGTACAGCTGGGGCTTATCGCCATCCCAATATTGGCTGATGCAAGGAGTTTTTAAGAAGAAAGCAAAAGGCGCCAACACTAGTCAATAAAAAAACATTCTCCGGCTACTTAATGTATTATACGAATCCTGATTTAACTCTGCCAACATATTACGGATTGTCGGTATTTTCAATAGAATCACCCTAGATGACGTTGGCAAAGTTGATATTCTAACCGATGTGATAAAGAAATGCAGGGCAGAAGCCGGCGCTTCCTTGGATAAATGGTCATATATTAGATGAGGAACACCATGAAATGTGATAGTAAATAATACTCACAAAGGTCTCATCTAAACTTGAAATCAGATGCTGACAACCACCCTTTCAAGAAGAAAAACTCTCACATTGTGTCGAAAACAAGATGATTTTTAAAAGTATGCTTCTGCCGAATACATTAGAACTAGTTAATGACGTTAGATGGCCATAGAAAAGAAATATAGCAGCAGACATTTCCGCTAAATTTCCATACATTAGCCACAGAACACCTATAATAACTTATCTTTGCCAGAAGTCGTAGGAAACGGACGGCAGGCTCGTGATACAAACAACCGTCTCCCGACATATCAACTAAAACATCAATAAAAACTGAGACCTAGAACAACATTTTTAGAGAGCGAGTGGCATGAACCATTATGAGTAGAAACAATTGTCCTAGGAGCCTAACCGAATCAAAAAAATACATAGAGAAAGAGCAGATATTCGCGTGGGCAGGCGGATAGTATTGCAAATTGGAGTTTGGGCCATACATAAATTGATAGTCGATTCTTCTTCAATTTGCCTTACTATCTTAGACAGTTATCCAATACATCTATAGTCTACGGCAGTTGCTGCTATCCTTCAATTTTAAGAAACGTGGTATCATAACACTTATTTACAAATCGCGTTTAATTACAGGAGACGAAATTGACTGTTATCGAACCATCCTAATCGCTAGTAATATCTAGAAGTTATTGAGAATTCGTTAATTGGCCAGCCAATTAACTAATCATTTTTAGAGAATGCGTGAATAACCTATGGTCTCGAATACACACAAACACAGAGTTTATGAGTGAAACTGTCAACGCAAAAAACCATCGGTACTTTCGAAAAGTCACAAATGAAATTTATAATATAGTATCAACACATAAGATACGAAGAAGTTGCTCATAGTCTATGTGATTTTATATCAGAGGGCCTTTGACAGTGTCTCAGGCCGATGAAATAACTTCTTAACAAACTAACAAATCTATGGAAACGTGATAACTGATTCGTTCGTGTTCCATAGAGGCTCGACACCCAGGGTTCCGATGTATCATTATCCAAGAATTACTGCAAGCAACTGATTGCTGTCGTACTGTTAAAAAAAAAAAAAAAAAAAAAAAAAAAAAACAAAGTAAAAAAAAAAAAAAAAAAAAAAAATATATCATAAGATTGATCATATATATATATATATACTAGTTGGTATAGACGTACATTTATTATATCTATAATATATATAATATATACAATATATAAACGTAAGGATATTACATAAATATATTGATTCAAGCATAGGCTAGTATCGACTCATGTTTTTCTACGCTGGCCCTCTGTAAACATCTTAAATGAATTGCTAGTGTATTAAACGCCAAGACAGTATCCTAACAGAGGTAAGCAAAACAATATTTGCGATAGACAGACAGAGACTTACTACAACAAGCCGCCAGAGACATTTGTAGCAAAATACCTGTGCATATTTTGTCGTTCTAGAATTCCAGAGGTGCTAGACAGCTCGAAACCACTCACACAAAGTTAAGAACTAGGGGGGGTATAAGCACAAAAGACGAGGGCAGTGCATGGTTATTTGAGACATCACATTGATCGCGACCTACCTAGAGAAAGTAATGGCTGGACGCTAATATAACTTGAATCAGACAACAAAACAAAAATAAGATACGTCCCGTCAGGACTACGATAGAATTGCTGCTGTAGGCTGAAACGCTAGCAGCTGTATCATTGGAATTACTGTCTTTTAATAGACATCTGGGGCTGCCTGCACAACAAAACACAGGATACTATTAACACCAATTCTGAGGCATACTTCGCTGCAAGAGTATAGTACGCGGTACACCTAGCCACGAGGGTATTCTAAATCCAGAAAATGATACAGAGAAATTACCGGTCAATGTGGCTATTGGCCTTTACAGACAACAGTAAGCATAAAAGGTAGCTAACAGCAAGGCTAAAATGATACTCCTTATAGATAGCTTAATAATCTGAAAGAATAGATATAGCAGAACGGGTTTAAGAAATGAAAGGCAATACCCGAGGACTGGGATCGGGGACTGAATTTCCAGTAACATATTTGTTAAATAATCTCCCAGACCAGTGAAGAGTTAGCCTTTAAAACTAAAACACATGAATATTATCAGTGCCTCAAGGCGTATCAGGACAAAGATCTTATGCTATTGGACATCTAGATTTTGTTACCTCAAGCATTGTATAAGTAATCTTATGTGTGTAACATCTTTAACACTACACACACAGACCACGAACACACACACCACACAACGATGCAACACATTTCAACGACACTCGGTGCAGCACCACATCACACACACACATGATCTAACCACGACACACACACGTTAGTCATGTTATCACACACACACTTTATCAACACGTACACGACACCCAGCATAAACACACACACACCACATAGCGTACATACACATCATCATCTTCAAGGGGTTAACGCCAACAGGGGTGCATGTTTGTATGTCTATAGGAAATATATTATATCTATATATATGATTTATATAATGCTATTTCTAGTGATTTTATATATATTATATTATATATTATAACTACATAGTATAAATATATAATAATTTTATGTATTTATATATATCTAGCTTATATATAGATAGTTATATATATAATATATTACTATATATAATATTATATATATATCCATATCATATGATCTATATTAAATATATATTCTATATATAATATTAGTATTATATAGTAATATAGTATATATATATTTATATATATATCCATATTTAATCCACTGACAGATATACATATATATGTGTATACACCATACCTCATCTGTATATATGTATAGAGGGCAACACACACCCATCACACACACCACACACAGCCGACATAGCTATATATATATTACTATAGTATAAGTAGTATAATATAATATAGTATGACTATATATATAGTATATATTATAATATATATGTATGTGTGTTGTGTGTGTGTGTGTGTTGTGTGTGTGGTGTCGTGTGTGTGTGTGTGGCGTGTGTGTGTGTGTGTGTGTGTGTGTGTGTGTGTGTGTCGTGAAGAGCGAGTAGAGAAGGAGTGTGTGTACATATATAGTAAACTCACATATACGAGTATATATTTATGTATTTATGTATATATGTATGTTTGCTATATCTTGTGATACTAGAGTTTTTTTGCTTGATATATATCTTAATAGTACTTAGCATGGATTAATAGCTTTTTCTGACAAGTAATGGAAGTACTGATCAAAGAAACTGTATTTTTTTCATTCAGCATAACTTGTACGGCTTCATTGAATTATGTTGTCGCTAAAGACTCATTAGCTGTCAATCTCCTTGAGGAATCATTGACGCATGGTTTAACGGTGTAATTAATATCAAACCGGAGGAGAATAGTGCTAAAAATTATTCCTGGTATGAAGAGACATCGCATATACTAGCCAGATGCCGGGGCGTTTATACTAACTGCTACGCTTAATGGGTATGGTCTGCACAATAGGATCGACATTTTTTTCTTGTAGAATGGGGGGCTTTGTTACTAATAGTGAGGTATGATCTTACGAAGTCTGAAGTATAGTAGTAACTACACAGCCATGCTTACTCACACACCAATCACCCATCACACACATCACACGACTACATACAGCACACACATAGTGTTCAGCGGCTCGAGTCACC
>NC_051422.1:24640889-24650889 GCF_015228065.2 Penaeus monodon
TTCATTGTACACTTTGTGAGGTTTTCAACCTCCCCCCCCCCCGACCAACTCCTATCCCCCCCCCTTTCCTTGCCCCGATCCTCCTATCCTTCATACCCTTATTCGCACCCTCTTCCTTCCCCTCACTTTTTCCCTTCCCTCTACTTCCACTGTAGTTTCCCCTCTTCTATCGTTTTCCTCGCTTGTTCTACCTTTTATGTCTATCCCTATACTATCCTGCCACTATCCTATCCCTATCCTGCCTTGTATCCTGCCGCATTTCCCCTCGTACCCCTCTTATTCGCACCCTCTTCTTGTTCCTTCTTCTTTCTACTTCTACGCTGATTTCCCCCTCTTCCATTCCCTTTTCCCGTTTGCCCTATCTTTTACCATTAACCCTATCCTCTCCTGCTCCCATCCTACCCCTATCCTACCCAGCATCCTACACAGCCGGACCACTTCCCTCTGCCAGCCTCATTAACATTATTTTTATCTATGTTTTTTTGCTGGCTTTATTACACGCATTTACGTTATTTTACACCTTTTTGTACTTTTTTTAAATAAAACTTTTATTGATCCTTCCGTTATCCATATTCTTTTTACAATGTTTTACATGATGTGCGGATAACGGAACATCCACATCTGCTGCGAATGGATCTTTCTTTTACCTCTTTTTTTATCTCTTGTATTTTAAGTTCAGTTTTATTTTTCAATGGTCTATTTTACTTATTCAATTCTTTTAATCTCTCTTTTACAGTGAGAGAAGAAACTTTTTATTATTTTTTTTAATGAATCGCAGCAGACTGTTTTACGTATTTTTTTATGTAATGGTAATTTTCTCATTGATTTTGCTGATTGTTTTAGTGATTTATTTTTGGTTTTATCTTTTGTATGTTTTTCTTTATTGTAATATTTCCTTTTATTTTTTTAATACTTTTTGTGCTACGCCTCCGCCGCGCGAGTTGATGTAACCCCCTGGTTTTTGTTGAATAAATGAAGTGCATACTCTGACTGTGTTGTGACTACCCTTAGGATTTACCTGTCTGGATTCTACACTGTGGATGCTGAAACAAGGTTGTACTGCCCCTTTTACTTGCCCAGGTGTATTAGTGCAGGACGAGCCTTTTTGTTATTTTACATTGTAATACTGTGGGAAACCCTGTGTGCTTCTTTGACTTTGACTTTTTACTTTCTCTGAATTTTACTTCTTTTACCTTGTCCTTTTACTTGTTACTTTTATTCTTACTCACCTTTTACTCGTCTTTTATTGCAGCTTTTACTTTTTCCCTCATTTTACCTTTTACTTGTTTTATCGTAGATGTTAGTCCTTTTTACTGTTTTTAAGCCCTTCTGGCGTATTTTTATTCAATTTTAAGCCCTTCTGGCGTATTTTTAAATCATTTTTAAGCCTTCTGGCAATTGTCTTTTAAATTATTAGCTTGTGTTACTTTGGTGCCTTCCCCACGGTTTTTTTTTGTTCATTATAGATTTTGTATATTTATCATGTATCTTTCGAATAGGTCACGCTCCAGGTAGGCCTGCATCTCCGGGCATTGTATTGCTTGTGAGGTCGTGTGGGTTCTGAGCCTTCAGCTTAGTCCCCTCACCCCCTTTTTCGAGGAACGAACGGGGCCCCTCCTTTTCCTTGGCCCCTGAGCCTGAAGCCTCCCGCCTCACGGGTGGCCTCCTCTACAGGAGTCTCTCACATAACCTTACAACTTCTAGCAACTTAATCATGTCATCATGATTACGATGCTACATCCTCTCATATCGAATCTCATCGGGGCCTGGGGATGTTCCTCTACAGGCTTCTAGGGCTCGGACAAGCTCATCTATTGTAAGATCTTTATTGTAATCAAAGTCATCTCCGTGGCAAAGTTTAATTGGTTGCAGCTCAGCCTTTTCCTTGGATGGTCAGGAAGGTGGATGGTAATTAGCTGAGCTGCTTGTATAGAGAACTCCCCTGGTGAGTGCATTAGCAATGTCTCTAGGTGAATCGAAATTAGTGCCCTCTTCAATGATGTTATTAATTTTGATAGATGTTTTTTCTTATTGATTTTATTGATAGTGGACCAAACCTCTGATATTTTGGTGTTGCTGTTAATTGTAGAGAAAAAGCTCCGCCAGGAGTCTCTTTTTGCTTGTCTTATTATTCTACAAGCCCTAGCTCTTGCTTGTTTGTAATTGCAAAAGTTCTCATTTGTGATGTTATTTTTGAAAACCTGTAGGCCTTATTGCATCGGCACAGCGCCCTGCGGCAATCTGGTGTCCACCATGGAACTCTATGCTTAACGCTATCTGTCGAAGTTTTAGGAATGGATAGCAATGCTGTTTCTATAATCGAATTCTAAATATTGTTTACTTTATCAATAAAGGTTTCCCCAAACAAGTTCGAGCTTGACGCTCCTTGTGAAGGCGACCCAGTCTGCTCGTTTTACGTTAAATTTAGGCGCTGAAGGCGTTCTCACTGTGTCGCATGAATATTTAATAAAAATAGGGAGATGGTCGCTTCCCAACGAGTCGTCAATGGTGTGCCACAGGCACTTGGCTGCTATTGATGAAGAGACCAGTGATAAGTCAATAAAGCTCACATTACCTGTATTATCGTCCACCCGCGTCGGACTACCATCATTCAGAAGGATTAAATCAGACTCATTAATCAACTTAACTGCTTGCTCACCTCTACCATCCAACGCCAGAGAACCCATAACGTATGATGAGCATTAAATCAGCTAAAATTACTTTATTTTGTGGCAGACATTCCTGAAGAGCAAAAAGCTCATCATAGGCTATCACTGCATCAGGTGGACAATAAAGTGAACATATAGTACATGGCGACTCCGCCTCCACCCCTACCCTCACGATCCTTCCGACATAAATGGTAGTTCCTCAGCGAAACGACCTCGTCAAAAGACGAGGTGTGTTAAGTGCGTTTCTTGGAGAACTATAATATCGGGAGCATAGGACGAGGCTAATAATTTAAGGTCATTTGCTTTAGATCTAAGACTTCAACAGTTCCATTGTTTAATGGTCGACGCGAAGATTACGTTTTATGGGGTTTGGAAGTGCCTTGTCCACTAGTTTTTTTCTTTTTGGGGGGGAGGGAGACGCCTCCTCTCCCTCGCTTCCCGGGGACCTCTCTCGGGATGGTTTGGAGACAGAAGGCTCCATGTCCTACACCTCCTGGCGAGGGAGACGACTGACAGAAGTCGATCGCGAGCCAGACGAAGTCCTCACAGGAGTAGCCCGGACGGGAAGGTGCGCTCCGGACTGTGATTCAGTATCATCCTCCTTATGATGTTTAGACTGGGTTGATGCAGTCATTTGATCGACCAATTTGGTCAAATGATATACTTTAATATTTAATTCTTTAACCGTTTGTTTGAGTTCAGCAGTTTCCTTGTCCTTGGCTGCAAGCTGTTGACTGACATTACTTGCACTAGGGGTGATGTTAGTTACTGCTTCAGCATAGGAAGTATCGGGTTTGTGTGTCAAACTTTCCACTTCCTCTTAGCTTCAGTATAACAAACTTCATGTTTTTCTCATATATGCTATGTTTCAGTCTCCTTCTTCAGGACGCTGCATTCAGCAGATCCTGCCTGATGGGGACCT
This sequence comes from Penaeus monodon, assembly GCF_015228065.2. NCBI lineage: Eukaryota > Metazoa > Arthropoda > Malacostraca > Decapoda > Penaeidae > Penaeus > Penaeus monodon. Next base: position 24,644,481 of record NC_051422.1, read on the forward strand.
CCACAGTTAGCACATTTGGAAATCTGGCTAGTACATGTGATGGTGTCATGGGCTTCAGCTCATTTCCGACAAACAAATTTACTCGAGTCTTTATCAATACATCTTAATGATGTGTGTCCGAATTTTTGGCATCTATTATAATGCATTGGCTTTTGGACATAAGGTCTTAGTTGTACACGTTCATAACCCACGTTAACATACTCAGGAATTTTATTCAAAGCAAAGGTCAAAAAACACAGTCCAGTTTTCGTTCGCACATTCCCCAGTCCAGTTTTCGTTCGCACATTCCCATCCTTCTTGGTCATACAATGAACGTCCACTACGTCTTGGTCCTTCATGCTCTCAAGAATTTCACTTTCTTCCACGTCCTCAAATCCCTGTGAAAGATTACTCCTTACAGGTATTTGGCCAATAGGAAATAGTTACTTTAACTCGAAGATCAGAATTTGCGTCAGCTTAAGTAAATCTTAAAATCTGGGAAGTTGAAATTGATTTTAAACAGGAGGCTTCATCTCGCAATTTTTTGACAAAATCAAAATCGCCGTCCACTTGACCACAGGACTTTTGATGATAAAGGGGTTCACGTTCAAAAGCGATTGGTTTTCATTCACGCATTTTACATTCGCGAAAACCCTTGCATTCTCGGTAGGGAAATTTTGAAAGTGGGTCTTCGGTTGTCATTAGTGGGGTTCCATTGTTCACAGTTTAGGAGTGGTCTGAGAGTGGTCATGAGCCGCCCCTCCTCCTTGAGGAGGAGAAGGGGTAGCCGGGGTATCATTCATCCTGGGCATCGGACCAAGTCCGACCCCTTTACTCAAAATTGTTGTCCTGAAGGGATTAAAGGCTCTTACCTTTTGGTATCAACCTAACAGCAATAGCTAAGAGAGTAAGGCAGTTTTCCGTCCTCTACCCCACCCCAGTGGAAGCCTGGTTGCGTTCTCCAGTACCACAGAGAGGATCGAGTTATGTGGAGGACACTTCCTTACCGCCGAACTTGCCTAGGCGAAGGACGGTAAGTAGATGCCCACCCCCCAAAACGAATACGGGAGTTCACGAGGACTCCGGCAGTCCGGAAGTCACATAAGGGGAAAAAATTAGAAAGAGAAAAAGGCGCCCAAAAGACGCCCCAGACTACTGGGCCTCCCTACCCAGGGGTCAAAGCCCCAAAAGGGGGTACCCTGGTGTTTGAAGGAGCTGCGGGTCTGAGGTGGGGTGCTGACTACGCCTACTGTAGCCTCGTGTCACCTGCAAAAACAAGAGCACTGAAGGTGCTGGCAAAGCACTATAAAGTGCGAAAAGTTCTGTAATTACAGGATTTTATTTTACTTTGATTTACTTTACAACTCAGAAGCAATAATGCCTAGCGAGACAATATGCCCCCGGCTCCAGGGTAGCTCTTGTGGCACAAGACTTATTTTTTATTGCTGCTGCGTTAAACAAGGTGTGTTCTCATCAAAAATTCAAACACGAGTCCGCTAGTGCTTAGCCACAAAGGAGTCAATTAGTAGATCTTATGACCTTGCCTGATTTCACCTTTCGTTGTATTGGCGGGAAAAACGCATTGATTACTAGTGCTATGAATATCGATGTTGTTATTTTTATTGTAACATTAGAATTAATATAATGTTATAAACATTAGTAACAGCAAAACGAAAAGGGTGAACGGGCAAGACAGGCAGTACTCGTACCTGGCTCATTGGTGACTTAGTACAAGAGTAGCCAGCTATGTGAAAAACAATTAAACAACTAAACTCACAGTGGGCATGGCATATATGTACATGCCATGCCCGCCGGCAAAGGGAATATATATATATATATATATATATATATATATATATATATATATATATGTATATATATATATATTATATATATTTTTAAAAAATTAAAAAAATAAAAATAAAAAAAAATACATATATTATAAAAAATTTTAATAATTTTAAAAAAAAATTTTAAAAAACATAAATATTTTAATATAATTTTTAAATTTTATTTTAAATTTATAAATTAATAATTTTAATTCCTTTTCGGCCATATTCTTTGCAGCCCCGGGGGTTTGTTTTTAATTGCACTACTGGCTATCGACAAGCCCCATCCTACAGTACCCCTGTCTTGCCCTTTCACCCTTTTTTTTCTTTCAAATTTTTAACTTTTTTATTAATTCAAGTTCTTAAAACTCGTATTCTGGGATCAATTTTTTTTCCCCCGCCTACAACGGGGAAAGGAAGGTCTTTCCCCTAACCCCGGGCCCTCCTGTGTTTTTTTTGGAGAAACCACCGTTTCCAGGGGGGTTAAAAAAAGGGACAAAAATTTGGGGCCTTTCCTGGGCTATTGTTTGGTTTGAAAAAAACTAAAAAAAACCTTATTCCTTTTTCGCACAATTTTGAGATCGGTTTTTTTTGGGGGCAGATTTAAGGGGATACCCCCCCTACCCCCTTTTTCTCCCAGGGAGTTTGGGCGGCCCCTTGAACCCCAGACCACCCCCTTTGGGCGACCCCTTTTTTTACAAATTTTGGACCCTTTTCGGAATCCTACCGGGGGGGGGCAAGTTCCCCGGAATTTGGCGTGGAAGGGAAAACCATCCTTTTTGACTAAAACCCAACCAGTTCCCTGGGGGGGGTAAGGGAAAAACTCCCATTTTGGGATTTTTGGTTAAAAAAATTGAGTTTAACCCTTGTTTTAGTAAATCATTTTCCGATGGGAATATCCCCGAATTCTTCCCCCTCGGGGGGGGTAAATTTAACCCATCATTGGCCCAAACCCCCCCTAAGAAAACTAAAACCATTTTTTGAACCCAGGAAAAAAAGGGTGGAATTAAAAGCTGAAGAAAAAACGTTTTGACGTAAATTTATACAAAAAGGATGGTAAGTGGGGGCGAAATTTGCGGGGGAAAGGGGTCCAAACTAAACTGATGGTTTTTTGGGACCTTTGTTTGATAAAAAACTATTTTGGAAAACGTGGGAGAACTTTTCACAAAAAAAAAAAAAAAAAAAAAAAAAAAAAAAAAAAAAAAAAAAAAAAAAAAAACCCCCAAAAAAAAAAAAAAAAAAAAACTTGCCCAAACCAAATGCATTTTTAAACCCAAAAAAATTCGGACACACATCATTAAAATGTATTGATAAAGACTCGAGTAAATTTTTTTGTGGGAAATGAGCTGAACCCCAATGACCCCATCACATGTTACCAAATTTTTCCAAAAGGGGTGCTAACTGTGGAGGTCCCCAGTCGGGATCTGTAATTCGCGTCCTAAAGAAGGAGACTGAAACATTAGCATATAGGGAAAAGCATAAAGTTAGTTAACTGAGCTAAGGGGAAAGGGGAAAAGTTTACACACAAACCCATACTTCCTAGGCTGAAGCAGTAAAACATCCCCCCTAGTGCAAGTTGTCAGTAAACGCTTGCAGCCAAGGCAAGGAAACTGCTAAACTCAAAAAAACGGTTAAAAAATTTAAAATATTAAAGTAACATTTGCCCAAATTTGTCGATCAAATGACTGCATAAACCCCATTAAAAATCAAAAGGAGGATGATACTGAATCCAGTCCGGACGCATTCCCGTCCGGCTATCCTTGAGGATTCGTCTGGCTCGCGTCGACTTCTGCGTCTCTCCTCCCAGGAGGTTAGGACAGGAGCCTTCTGTCTCCAAACCACCCCGAAGGAGGCCCCCGGGAAGCGAGGAGAGGAGGGTCTCCCTCCCCCCAAAAAGAAAAAACTAGTGGACAAGCCCCCAAAACCCCCAAAAACGTAATCTTCGGTCGCCTTTAAAAACAGGGAACTGTTGAATCTAGATCAAAACAAATGCCCTTAAATTTTTAGCCTCGTCCTATGCCCCCGATATTATAGTTCCCAAGAAACGCACTTAAACACCTGGCCTGAGAGGTCGTTTCGCTGAGGAATCCCATTTATGTCGGAAGGATGGGAGGGTAGGGGTGGGGGCGGAGTCGCCTGTATATTTTTTCACTTTATTGTCCACCTGATGCAGGATCCTATGTTTAGCTTTTTGCTTTTCGGGAAATGTTCCCCACAAATAAAGAAATTTTAGCTGTTTTTAAGCTCTCATACGTAGGGGGTTCTCTGGGTTGGATGGTAGAGGGAGAAGCAGTTAATTTGATTAATGAGTCGATTTAATCTTCTAAATGATGGTAGTCCGACGCGGGGGACGATATACAGGAATTTGACTTTATTGCTTATCCGGTCTTTTCATAATACAGAAAATCCCTGGGGGCACCCATTGACGACCTTTGGGGAAGCGCCACTCCCTTTTTTTTATTAAATTCATGCGACACGTAGAACCCCTTTCAGCCCCTAAATTTAACGTAAAGAGCAGACTGGGTCGCCTTCAAAGGACGTAAAGCTCGACTTTTTGGGAGAACATGAGATAAATAAACAATTTAAATTCGTTATGAAACAGCATTGCTATCCTTTCCAAAAATTTCGACAGATACTTTAAACATAATTCCAGGGTGGACCCAGATTGCCGCGGGGCGCTGGCGATGCAATAAGGGCCTAAAGGTTTTTCAAAATAACATCACAAATGAAAATTTTTGAAATTTAAAAACAAGAAGAGTGGGGCTTGTAGAAAATAAGACGAAAAAAGAACTCCTGGGGAGCTTTTTTCTAAAATTTAACAGCAACACCAAAATATCAGGGGGTTTGGCCCACTATCAATAAAATCAATAAAAAAAAACTATCAAAATTAAAAACTCTTGAAGAGGCACTAATTTCGATTCCCCAGAGCATTGCTAATGCACTCACCGGCAGTTCTCTTATACAAGCAGCTGGGAAAATTACCTCCCCCTTTCCTGCCCATCAAAAAAGAGGCTAGTCAACCATTCACTTTAAAGGGAATGACTTTTTAAAATAAAGATCTTAAAATAGATGAGTTGTCCGACCCTAAGCCTGTAGAGGAACACCCCCGGCCCGAGAGATTCGATATGAGGGGATGTAGCTCTTTAATCATTGACATGTTTAAAGTTGCTAGAAGTTGAAAGGGTTTATGTGAAAAACCCTGAAAGGGGAGGCCCCCGTGGGGCGGGGGGCTTCAGGCTCAGGGGCCAAGGAAAAGGAGGGCCCGTTCGTTCTCAAAAAAAGGGGGGTGGGGGGACTAAGCTAAAGGGCTCAAACCCACACGACCTCACAAGCAAAACAATCCCCGGAATCGGGCCCCTACCAGGAGCGTGCCCAAATACGAAGACATGAAAAAAAATACAAATCTTAAGAAAAAAAAGAACCGTGCAAAAGGCACCAAAGAAACACAAGCTAATGTAAAAGAAAATTGCCAAAAGGGTTTAAAAAAGAGAAAAAATACCCAAAAGGGGTTTAAAAATTGAATAAAAACCCCAGAAGGGTTAAAAAACAAAAAAAGGCTAACATCACGAAAAAAAAGAAAAAGGAAAAAAGAGGGAAAAGAAAAAGCTGCAATAAAAACGATAAAGGTGAGTAAGAAAAAGTAAAAATAAAGGAAAGGAAAAGAAGAAAAATTCAGAAAAAGTAAAAAGTCAAAGTAAAAGAAGAAAACCTGGTTCACAGTATGTACAAAAGTAAATAACAAAAAGGCTCGTCCGCACTAAACACCGGGCAAGTAAAAGGGGGAGTACAACCTTGTTTCACATCCACAGTGAGAAAACCCGACAGGGAAATCCTAAGGGAGTCAAAACAGTCAGAGTATGCACTTTATTTTTCCACAAAAACCAGGGGGGTTTCATCAACTCGCGCGGGCGGAGGCTACACAAAAATATTAAAAAAATAAAAAGGAAATATTACAATAAAGAAAACAACAAAAATAAAAACCCTAAATAAAATCACTAAAACAATCACAAAAAACAATGAGAAAAATTTCCATTATCATAAAAAAAAACGTAAAAAAATCTGCTGCGATTCATTTAAAATAATAAATAAGTTTTTCTCTCACTGTAAAAAAAAATTAAAAATTAATAAGTAAAAATAGACCATTGAAAAATAAAACTGAACTTAAAATACAAAGATAAAAAAAAAGGTAAAAGAAAGATCCTTTGCAGCAGATGTGGATTTCCTTATCCGCACATCAGTAAAACATTGTAAAAAAAATATGGATAAAGAAGGATCAATAAAAAATTTTTTTTAAAAAAAGTACAAAAAGGGGTAAAAAAACGTAAAAAAGCGTGTAAAAAAAGCCCGCAAAAAAATAGATAAAATAATGTTTAAAGAGGGTGGCAGAGGGAAATGGCCCGGGTGTGTAGGATCTGGGTAGGTAGGGTAGGATGGAGCAGGGGGGATGGGTTTTAAAGGTAAAAGATAGGGCAAACGGAAAAGGGGAAAGGAAAAGGGGGAAATCGCGTAGAAATAGAAAGAAAAGGAACAAGAGAGGGGGCGAATAAGAGGGAGAGGGGGAAATTCGGCAGGATACAAGGGAGGGTAGGGGTAGGATGTGG
>NC_051422.1:24657033-24677033 GCF_015228065.2 Penaeus monodon
ATATTTTAAATTTTTGTGTGGTGTATATACATATGTACTGTACATAGTATATAAATATAATTGATGTTATATATACATATAAAAGTATATCTATCAATACATGTACATGTATATTCATATATATATGAATAAATTTTGTATGTAGATAATTGTTTTATATATGTATATGTATAGATGATAAGCACATACACACATACATATTTACATACATATTACATATTTGTATATATATATGTATAAAATATGTATATATATATGTATATATAAATACTTATATTTTATATAATATATATAAAATATATATGTATATATAAAATATAATATATATATATATTAATTTTATAATTTTATATATATTTTATATATTATATATATAGTGAGTACGTAGTTTTGTAACTTTGCAAAATATGATTGTAACAGGCAATCCATGTTTCTATCATTTTGCTGATATATATATTATAATTATATATATATATATATTTTATTAATATATAATATATATATATATAATATATTATTATATATATATACGGAGGTTAAAAAGAGAGAGAAAGAAAAAAAAATAACAGTAGAGGTAGCGAATGACTAACAAACTGCCCCGCTTGTTCACCGCGTTTGGGTCGGTCTTACAGTTTTCCACTGACAACCAGTCAGGCACACTCTATAAAAATTTCATAGATAGTTATTTGGTTTACGAATATCTATATTGTCAGGTACTTCGCGAACATAATTATGACTGGTATTTTAACTATTGTCTGTAAATATGCATGTAGAAGCGTTTTTTTTGTTTATTGGATTTCCTCCTGTTCTCCTTTTGGCTAGAGATCAGACTTTATATTTTTATTTTTTGGTTGGGTTTATCACTTTTAAAAATAAATTTCGTTTCAGTCTTTTTATTGATCTATTTTTTTTTCCTTGTTCAAAGAGAAAAACCTTTAATAAACACACTCCAATTGTACATATAAACATACATGGACATGTAGGCTAATATATATTTGCACTAAAATTAATTCCGCCTTTCTTCAAAACAAGAGTACAGCACGCACGACTTCCCCCTTCCACCAAAGAAAAACATCAGCCAGTTCTCCCAAGAAGGGGTGAAGCGCGCCGCCCCATCATCTGGTGACGCGGCGTCTCACAAGTCTCTTATCTCACTCGATAATTAATTCAGGTTTAATGAGTCGGAGCCACCTCGACTTGTCATTAGTCTCCCTTACCACCAGCGCGGAGCAAAAGGGTTTCTCTCCTGACTTTCCATTAATTTTTTTCGGGGTTTAGTCCGCGACAGGGAATCTCCCAAATTTCCCGGGTTTTCTTTATAACATGCAAGGTCTGTCAGCCGAGGGGAAGGTCTCGCGAGAGAAAAGTGCTTGCGAGAAAAAAACTAACAAATGATGTGTTTAAAAATAGCATGTATCCATGATTTTTTCTAACTATGCATATGCATATATATATATATTTTATATATATATAATTATATATATATATATAAAATATATATATTATATATAATTAGTGTGGTGTGTGTGGTATGTGTGTGTGGGGTGTGTGTGTGGTGTGTGTGTGTGTGTGTGTGTGTGTGTGTGTGTGTGTGTGTGTGTGTGTGTGGTAGTGAAAGGGAGATATATATGCATATGTTTTTGTGCAATATGTATATGATATATGGCATAATACACACATACAAACACAAAAACAAAAAACATAACCAATACATATAACATACATTTTATATAACATATAAAAAATATATTTATGATATTGTATAGATATATATATATACACACACACACACAAAAACCACACAACACACGCATCTTTCTATCTGGGGTGTGTGTGTCTATATATATAGTAGATTCTATTACTCCCCCCCCTTTTTCCTTGTGTATTAATCAGTCGTTTTGTTTGCACTGGTGTCTAATCTGTCGCTCTCTCTGTCTCTCTGTGCGTCTCCATTGGACCGATCTATCTGTCTGCTCTCTCTCTCTCTCTCTCTCTCTCTCTCTCTCTCTCTCTCTCTCTCTCTCTCTCTCTCTCTCTCTCTTTGTCATTTTCTCACCCCTTTTACTTTGCAAACAGCCTCTATAGTTTTAACAGAGAAACGTTGAAAATTATCCAAAAGCTAATATTGTCATTTGCCAAATAAAATTGATTGAGTCAATGTTAGTAAAACTAAAAAGAGTCAGGTCAGACAAACTACCTGGACTTCTCACTCATGAAGAGATAAAAAAATATTAAAAGTAAATCGAATGATCAAAAAGAAAAGTGCAAATATTTTTCACTGTTGCCCATACTAGGGTATTAGGTATACTGGCGAACGCACTTTTACACGTGCCAAAATGGGCCACATATGGTAAAATTATACTCACTAATACACAAACACAAGTATACCATACAGGGAGGACAAACAAGCAGTCACATAGACACTAACTCAAGAAGTTTCACACACAAAATAGTGTGTGTGTATATATATTAATATATATATATATATATTATATATTAATATATATATATATATATATATTGTGGTGTGTGTGTGTGGGGTGTGTGTGTGTGTGTTGGTGTGTGTGGGTGTGTGTGTGGGTGTGTGGTGTGGCATTTATATATACATTATATATATATATATATAATTAATATATATATATATATATATATATATTATATTATATATTATAAAAATATATAATAATTATATAATATATAATATATTATATATATTATTTTATATATATAATTATTATTTTTTATTATTTTTTTTATGAATGATTATATACATATACATCTGTGGGTGTGTGTGTGTGTGTGTGTGTGTGTGTGTGTGTGTTGGTGTGTGTGTGTAGATACACACCAAGCACACGCACACGCACAAAAACAGACTTTAACACACCATACGCACCCCCCACACCACACACACACACCACACACACACCACACACACAAAAACACACCACCCACACAACCACACACACACACACACACCACACACACGCACACACACATGTATATTTAATAATCATATATATAAAATATATAAAATTTTATATATATTATATATATATATATATGAAAAATATATCAAAAAAATAATATATACATACACCACACACAAAAACACATAGCCAAAAAAATCCAAAAAGAAAGAAGGAAAAATAAGCACTAGCAGAGCTACCTATGTGCAGAGGATATTCACAAAAAATATAAAAAATGAGACAGCATTTTCCCCATTTTTTTTTTCATTTTCCCCGTCGGTATTAGGATTATTTTGTATTAATATATATATATATAATATATATATATATATATATATATATATATATATATATATATATATTTTATTGTGTGTGTGTGGTGGGGTGAGTGTGTGCGTGTGTGTGGGATGTGGGAGCGTGTGCGTGCGAGTGCGTTGTATGGTGTGTGTGGTGTGTGTGTGTGTGTGTGTGTGTGTGTGTGTGTGTGTGTGGGGATGTGTAGGGTAGTTGGGAGTGATTTTTAGGTGGTATTAATAATATAATTATATATATAAGATATATATATAGATATTATATTATATATACACACACACACAAAACACACATACATATACATATAGAATACACACACACACAAAATATATATATTAGATATATATATATATATATAAAATTTAATAAATATATTATAAATATTATAATTATAATATTAACACACAACATCACCAACATTAAATTATATGAATAACACCCCACACACACACACACATACTATATATAATATATATATAAAATATATTATATATAATATATATAAAATTAATATATATATATATAATAAATATATAACTAATTCCGACGGGAAAATGAAAAAAAAAATGGGGAAAATGCTGTGCTCATTTTTATATTTTTGTGAAATATCTCTGCACATAGGTAGCTCGTAGTGCTTACTTCTTTCTTTCTTTGTTGGATTTCTTGGGCTATCAAACCAGCGGCTTTGTGGCCAAGGTTATTAACCCAAAATGGATCCTATTTATTCTATCAATCTATATAAGGTCATAAGTTTTGTTTCCCCTTTAGAAAAGTGAAATATTGTAATTTTTTTGTATCTGATAAAAATTTTAAAAATATTGTAAATTTGGGTTATTTTTTGTATAAAATATTTTTTTTATATTTTTCTCTATGAATATTGTGTCTATTGCAAACTGTGACAATATGGTTCAGGGTAAGGTTGGTGTTGCATAGGTGTGGCATCGTGGGGGAAATTTTTTTTCAATATAGGGAGTGAGGTGGGTAAGTCTTGTACTGTTGATCCTAAGGCGGGCCAACACCACCTCCTCCCTTCTCTCCTTCCTGTAGGCTGTGTCCCACAGTTCTATTTTTTGCTTGATTTTATGTGCGAGTTGGAGGCTGGTCCACTCACTTTGCCACAGGAGATGTATTTTGCTTTTATAAGAGACACAAAAACACCTGAATCTGCACGGGACTATGGCTAAGGTCCCAGATCGCCAGTTGACCCGGCAAATTTTGTCACCCTTTGCTCATTGCCATGAATCCCAAAGAGTGGCCTGGTACCATAAAAAATTGGGGGTTTCCCATGGGCGCTATGTTTGACTAAAACCAGGGTATCGATGGTAGAGAGATCTATACCGACTTTCTCGACGAGGTCGGGGAGTCTCGTGGAAAAGGGGGCTAGTGCCACCATTGCCATTGGGGTGGCTCGGGTCTCAAAGCAACCTTTGCGGCATAGTCAGGGCTAACTGGCCGCGTCTGAGTCGGGGGGGAGGTATCCTGAACTCCACCTCAAGACGCTCGATCCGAGTGCACTTCAGGGCTCCAAGGACACACACGCAAACAAGAATTCTGCAACAGCATCCAAACCTTTCAAAACTTGTTCTCGAGGGCCGAGCCATACACGATTGACCCATAATCTACTTTAGACCTAATTCGGGGGTTTTATATACCATTCAGCAAAAACTGTCTTCAGCTCCCTATTTATTCCCAGAAAGCACTTTAAAAAAATTTTAGTGCTCTTTGACATTTATTTTTTAACTGACCAATGTGGTCTTTCCAACTGAGTTATTTTCAAAAAATAGCCAAGAAACTTAGGCAGATTTGAATGGGTATTGGGTGGTTGTCTAGGGGTTAGCCTGATGTTCGGCTTTCTCCTATGTAAAAAAAATTCCCCCAATACTTTTCTAAGGGAAAAATTTAAAAAAACCCCACTGGAGCCCAGTATGAATCCCCATCAGTGCCAATGGATGCGATTTTCTGAGAATTCTGCATTATTTCTGGAGTGCCAAATGCACAATCATCAGCGTACAGTGAGTATTAAGTTTTCCGGGGGAGGAGCTGGTAAGAGTACATAGAAATAATGGGGGGGGTGGGAAAGGAAAAACTTCTTGTGGGACCCCGTTTGCCGGACAAAAAATGTCCGAAAAAGTGACATTGTCAGAAAATAATTTGACAGAAAAAAGTTCTGTCAGAAATGAAAATTTGAAAAAAAACAAGGCAAGTTTCCACGTAATCCAAAAGCATAAAGTTTCCTGAGTAGCCATATCGCCATGTCATGTCGTAGGCTTTTCTATATCTAAAAAATACTGAAAAAAAAAAAATATTTTTGGCAATGGCCTCCTGATATGGACTGTCCAGCTTTACCAGCTGATCGAGATTTGGGGGCGTCCCTTGCGGAAGCCGTACTGCTCGTCAATAGTAAATTACTGAAATTTAAGAAATGCAGTAGCTTACTGTTAACAATTTTTTTCCATGACCTTGCATAAGGCATAGAGCAATTGGGCGGTAGGAGATGGCAGATCTGGGATATCCCCCTCCTTTTGATATGGGAATGATGTGGGCGAAGTCCCCTGAGTTTGGAAAAGTGTGGCTTTTCCAAATTAAATTGTACACTTTTTTGGGGTTTTTCAACCTCCCCCCCCCGACCAACTCCTATCCCCCCCCTTTTCCTTGCCCCGATCCTTCTATCCTTCATACCCTTATTCGCACCCTTTTCCCTTTTCCCTCACTTTTCCCTTCCCTCTACTTCACTGTAGTTTCTCCCTCTTCTACTCGTTTTCCTCGCTTGTTCTACCTTTTATGTCATCCCTAACTATCCTGCCACTATCCTATCCTATCCTGCCTTGTATCCTGGCGCAATTTCCCTCGTACCCCTCTTTTTCGAACCCCTCTTCTGTTCCTTCTTCTTTCTACTTCTACGCTGATTTCCCCCTCTTCCTTTTCCCTTTTTCCCGTTTGCCCATTTTTTTACCATTAACCCTATCCTCTCCTGCTCCCATCCTCCCCCTATCCTCCCCAGCATCCTACACACCCGGGGACCACTTCCTCTGCAAGCTCTTTAAAACATTTTTTTTTTTATCTATGTTTATGCTGGTTTTATTTACACGCATTTACGTTATTTTTCCCACCTTTTGTATTTTTTTAAAATAAAACTTTTATTGATCCTCCGTTACCCATATTCTTTTTACATGTTTTACATGATGTGCGGATAACGGAACACCACATTGTTTGGCGAATGGACTTTCTTTTACCTTTTTTTTTATCTCTGTATTTAAGTTCAGTTTTATTTTTCAATGGTAATTTTTATATTAAAATCTTTTAAATCTCTTTTTTACAGTGAGAGAAAAAATTATTTATTATTTTTATTAATGAATCGCAGCAGACTGTTTTAAAGTTTTTTTTTATGATAATGGTAATTTTCTCATTGATTTTGCTGATTGTTTAGTGATTTTTTTTTATGGTTTATCTTTTGTATGTTTTTTTTTATTGTAATATTTCCTTTTTATTATTTATACTTTTGGGCTACGCCCCCGTCCGCGCGAGTTGATGTAACCCCCTGGTTTTTGTTGAATAAATGAAGTGCATACTTGACTGTGTTGTGACTACCTTAGGTTTTACTGTCTGGATTCTACACTGTGGATGCTGAAACAGGTTTGTACTGCCCTTTTACTTGCCCAGGTGTATTAGTGCAGGGACGGGGCCTTTTTTGTATTTTATTTATTGTACATACTGTGAAACCATGTGTGCTTCTTTGATTTTGGACTTTTTACTTTCTCTGAATTTTACTTCTTTACCTTGTCCTTTTACTTTTTACTTTTATTTTATCACCTTTTACTCGTCTTTTATTGCAGCTTTTACTTTTTCCCTCATTTTACCTTTTACTTGTTTTATCGTAGATGTTAGTCCTTTTTACTGTTTTTAAGCCCTTCTGGCGTATTTTTATTCAATTTTAAGCCCTTCTGGCGTATTTTTACTCATTTTTAAGGCCTTCTGGCAATTGTCTTTTACTTATTAGTTTGTGTTATTTTGGTCCCTTTCTGCACGGTCTTTTTGGTCATTATAGATTTTGTATTTTATCAGTATCTTGTATTGGTCACGTCCTGGTAGGCCTGCATCTCCGGGGTTTGTTTTGCTTGTGAGGTCGTGTGGGTTCTGAGCCTTCAGCTTAGTCCCCTCACCCCTTTTTCGAGGAACGAAAGGGGGGCCCCTCCTTTTCCTTTGGCCCCTGAGGCCTGAAAACTCCGCCTCACGGGTGGCCTCCTCTACAGGAGTCTCTCACATAAAACCCTTTCAACTTCTAGCAACTTTAAACATGTCATCATTTATTACGATGCTACATCCTCTCATATCGAATTCATCGGGGGCCCGGGGATGTTCCTCTACAGGCTTCTGGGCTCGGAAAAAGTCATCTATTGTAAGATCTTTTTGTAATCAAAATTTATCTCCTGTGGCAAAGTGGGAAATTTGGGTTTCAGCTCAGCCTCTTTCCTTTATGGTCAGGAAGGTGGGATGGTAATTTGCTGAGCTGCTTGTATAAGAGAACTGCCTGGTGAGTGCATTAGCAATGTCTCTAGGTGAATCGAAATTAGTTTCCCTCTTCAATGATGTTATTAATTTTGATAGATGTTTTTTTTTTATTGATTTTATTGATAGTGGACCAAACCTCTGATATTTTTGGGTTGCTGTAATTGGTAAAAGAAAAAGCTCGCCAGGAGTCTTTTTTTGATTGTCTTATTTTTCTACAAGCCCTAGCTCTTGCTTATTTGTAATTTCAAAAGTTCTCATTGTGATGTATTTTGAAAAGCCTGTAGGCCTTATTGCATCGGCACAGGTCTGCGGCAATCTGGTGTCCACCATGGAACTCTATGCTTAAACGCTATTGTCGAAGTTTTTGGGAAAGGGATAGCAATGCTGTTTCTATAATCGAATTCTAAATATTGTTTACTTATCATCAATGGTTTCTCCAACAAGTTCGAGCTTGACGCTCTTGTGAAGCGACCCCGTCTGCTCGTTTTACGTTAAATTTAGGGGGCTGAAGGCGTTCTCCACTGTGTCGCATGGGAAAATTAATAAAAATAGGGAGATGGTCGCTTCCCAACGGGGTCGTCAATGGTGTGCCACGGCACTTGGCTGCTATTGATGAAGAGGGGGCCAGTGATAAGGGCAATAAAGCTCACATTACCTGTATTATCGTCCACCCGCGTGGATACCATCATCAGAAGGATTAAATCAGGACTTTATTAATCAACTTAAACTGCTTGCTCAAACCTCTACCCTCCAACCCCAGAGAACCCCATAAACGTATGATGAGCATTAAAAAACAGCTAAAATTACTTTTTTTTTGTGGAGGGACATTTTGAAGAGCAAAAAGCTCATCATAGGCTATCCCCTGAATCAGGTGGACAATAAAGTGAAACATATAGTTACATGGCGGATCCGCCTCCACCCCTACCCTCACGATCCTTCCGACATAAATGGTAGTTTCCCCAGCGAAACGACCTCGTCAGAGGACGAGGTGTGTTAAGTGCGTTTCTTGGAGAACTATAATATCGGGAGCATAGACGAGGCTAATAATTTAAGTCATTTGCTTTAGATCTAAGACTTCAACAGTTCCATTTTTTAATGGTCGACCCCGAAGATTTCGTTTTATGGGGTTTGGAAGTGCCTTGTCCACTAGTTTTTTTTTTTGGGGGGAGGGAGGGCGCTCCTCTTTCCCCCGCTTCCCGGGGGACCTCTCTCGGGATGGTTTGGAGACAGAAGGCTCCATGGTCCTACACCCCCTGGCGAGGGAGACGGACTGGACAGAAGTCGATCGCGAGCCAGGGCGAAGTCCTCACAGGAGTAGCCCCGGGCGGGAAGGTTGCGCTCCGGACTGTGATTCAGTATTCATCTCCCTTTTGATGTTTAGACTGGGTTGATGCAGTTTATTTGATCGACCAATTTGTCAAATGATATACTTTAATATTTAATTTTTTAAAACGTTTGGTTTGAGTTCAAGCCCGTTTCCTTGTCCTTGGCTGCAAGCTGTTGACTGACATTACTTGCACTAGGGGTTGATGTTAGTTACTGCTTCAGCATAGGAAGTATGGGTTTGTGTGGTCAAAACTTTCCACTTTCCTCTAGCTTCAGTATAATAAAATTAATGCTTCTCATATAAAGCTAATGTTTCAGTCTCCCTTTTTCAGGACGCTGCATTCAGCAGATCCTGACTGATGGGGACCTTTCCCCAGTTAGAACCCTTTGGGAAATCTGGCTAGTTTCATGTGATTTGGGGTCATGGGCTTCAGCTCATTTCCGACAAACAAATTTACTCGAGTCTTTATCAATACATCTTAATGATGTGTGTCCGAATTTTTGGCATCTATTATAATGCATTGGCTTTTGGACATAAGGTCTTAGTTGTACACGTTCATAACCCACGTTAACATACTCAGGAATTTTATTCAAAGCAAAGGTCAAAAAACACAGTCCAGTTTTCGTTCGCACATTCCCCAGTCCAGTTTTCGTTCGCACATTCCCATCCTTCTTGGTCATACAATGAACGTCCACTACGTTTTTGGTCCTTATGTCTCAAGAATTTCACTTTCTTCCATCGTCCTCAAATCCCTGTGAAAGATTACTCCTTACAGGTATTTGGCCAATAGGAATAGTTTCTTTAAACTCGAAGATCATGAATTTTCGTCAGCTTAAGTAAATCCTAATCTGGGAGTTGTATTGTACTTTAACAAGGAGGCTTCCATCTCGCAATTTTTTGACAAAATCAAAATCGCCGTCACTTGACCATCAAGGACTTTTTGTGATAAAGGGTTCACGTCAAAGCGATTGGTTTTCATTCACGCATTTTACATTCGCGAACCTTGCATTTCGGTAGGGATTCTGAAAAAAATGGTCTTCTAGGTTTGTCATTTGTGGGGGTTCCCTTGTTCACAGTCAGAGTGGTCTGAGAGTGGTTTTGAGCCGCCCCTCCCCCTGAGGAGGAGAAGGGTAGCCGGGGTACATTCATCCTGGGCACGGGGCCAAGTCCGACCCTTTACTCAAAATTGTTGTCCTGAAGGGATTAAAGGCTCTTACCTTTGGGATCAAACCTAACAGCAATAGCTAAGAGGGGTAAGGCAGTTTTTTCCCTCCTCTACCCACCCCAGTGGAAGCCTGGTTTCGTTCTCCAGACCACAGAGAGGATCGAGTTATGTGGAGGACACTTCCTTACCGCCGAACTTGCCTAGGCGAAGGACGGTAAGTAGATGCCCACCCCCCAAGCGAATTACGGGAGTTCACGAGGACTCCGGCAGTCCGGGAAGGGCACATTAAGGTGAAAAAAATTAGAAAGGGGGAAAAAGTTGCGCCCAAAGGACGCCCTAGACTTACTGGGCCTCCCTACCCAGGGGTCAAAGCCCAAAGGCTACCCTGGTGTAGAAGAGAGCTGCGGGTCTGAGGTGGGGTGCTGACTACGCCTACTGTAGCCTCGTGTCACCTGCAAAAAACAAAGAGCATGAAGGTGTGGCAAAAGCACTATAAAGTGCGAAAAGTTCTGTAATTACAGGATTTTATTTTACTTTTATTTTCTTACAATCAGAAGCAATAATGCCTAGCGAGACAATATGCCCCCGGCTCCAGGGTAGCTCTTGTGGGCCCCAAGACTTATTTTTATTGCTGCTGCGTTAAAAACAAGGTGTGTTTCTCAAAAAATTCAAACCCCGAGGCCGCTAGTGCTTAGCCACAAAGGAGTCAATTAGTAGATCTTATGACCTTGCCTGATTTACCTTTCGTGTTTTTGGCGGAAAAAAAAAGCATTGATTACTAGTGCTATGAAATATCGATGTTGTTATTTTATTGGAACATTAGAATTAATATAATGTTATAAAAACCTTAGTAACAGCAAAAACGAAAAGGGGGAAAAGGGCAAGGGCAGGCAGTACTCGTACCGGCTCATTGGGACTTTGTACAAGTGTAGCCAGCTATTATGTAAAACAATTAATAAAACTAAACTCCACAGTGGCATGGCATATATGTACATGCCATTGCCCGCCGGCAAAGGGAAAATATATATATATATATATTATATATATATATATATATATATTTTATATATTATATATAATATTGTATATATATATATATTTGTATATATATATGTATATATTATGTATATATATATATAAAACATATTTTATATATATAACATATATATATATATATATTTATAAAAATATATATATATATAATATATATATAAAATATATTTTCCCCTTGCCGGCGGGGAAAGGCATGTACATATATGCCATGCCCACTGGGGTTTTAGTTTTTTTTTTAAATTTGGGTTTTTCACATAGCTGGCAAACTTTTGTACTAAGTCACCAATGAGCCAGGTACGAGTACTGCCTGTCTTGCCCGTTCACCCTTTTCTTTTTGCTGTTATAATGTTTAAACATTATATTAATTCTAATGTTACAATAAAAATAACAACATCGATTTTCATAGCATAGTAATCAATGCGTTTTTCCCGCCAATACAACGAAAGGTGAAATGGGGAAAGGGTTTCAAAAAGATCTACTAATTGACTCCTTTGTGGCTAAGCACTAGGGGGGACTCGTGTTTGAATTTTTGATGAGAAACCACACCTTGTTTAACGCAGCGGGCAATAAAAAAATAAGTCTTGTCCCACAAGGGGCTACCTGGGGGCCGGGGCATATTGTTCGCTAGGCATTATTGCTTCTGAGTTGTTAAAGTAAATCAAAGTAAAAAAAAAATCCTGTAATTACAGAACTTTTGGGCACTTATAGTGCTTTGCAGAACCTTCAGTGCTCTTTTTTTGCAGGGGGACACGAGGCTACAGTGGGGCGTAGTCAGCACCCCACCTTCAGACCCGCAGCTCTCTTCTACACCGGGTAGCCTTTGGGCTTTGACCCCGGGTAGGGAGGCCCAGTAGTCTGGGGCGTCCTTTGGGCGCACTTTTTCTCTTTTATTTTTTCACCTTAATGTGAATTCCGGACTGCCGGAGTTCCTCGTAAAACTCCCGTATTCGCTTGGGGGGGTGGCATTACTTACCGCTTCGCCTAGGCAAGTTCGGCGGTAAGGAAGTGTCCTCACATAACTCGATCCTCTCTGTGGTACTGGAGAACGCAACCAGGTTTTCCACTGGGGTGGGGTAGAGGGACGGAAAAACTGCCTTACTCTTTTAAAGCTATTGCTGTTAGGTTGATACCAAAAGGTAAGAGCCTTTAATCCCTTCAGGACAACAATTTTGAGTAAAGGGGTCGGACTTGGTCCGATGCCCAGGATGAATGATACCCCGGCTACCCCTTCTCCTCCTCAAGGAGGAGGGGCGGCTCATGAACCACCTCAGACACTTGACTGTGAACAATGGAACCCCCACTAATGGACAAAACTAGAAGGAACCACTTTTCAAAAATCCCTACCGAGAATGCAAGGTTCGCGAATTTTAAAATGCGTGAATGAAAAACCAATCGCTTTTGAACGTAAAACCCCTTATCATAAAAAAGCCCTTTGATGGTAAAGTGGACGGCGTTTTTGATTTTGTAAAAAAAATGCGAGATGGAAGCTCCTTGTTAAGTTACAAAAAACAACTCCAGATTAAGGTTTTACTTAAGCGACGCAAAATTCATGATCTTCGAGTTAAAGTACTATTCCTTTTGGCCCAAATAACCTGTAAGGGAGTATTTTTCACGGGGAAATTTGAGGACGATGGAAGAAAGGGGAAATTCTTGAGAGCATGAAGGACCAAGACGTAGTGGACGTTCATTGTATGACCAAGAAGGATGGGAATGTGCGAACGAAAACTGGACTGGGGAATGTGCGAACGAAAACTGGACTGTGTTTTTTGACCTTTGCTTTGAATAAAATTCCTGAGTATTTTAAAACGTGGTTATGAAACTTTGTACAACCTAAGACCTTATGTCCAAAAGGCCAATGCATTATAATAGATCCCAAAAAAAAAAATTCGGACAAACATCATTAAGATGTATTGATAAAGACTCGATTTAAATTTGTTTGTCGGAAATGAGCTAAAAGCCCATGACACCATCACATGTACTAGCCAGATTTCAAATGTGCAAAACTGTGGAGGTCCCCATCAGTCAGGATCTGCTAAATTTGCAGCGTCCTGAAGAAGGAGACTGAAAAACATTACCCATATATGAGAAAGCATGAAGTTAGTTATACTAAAAGCTAAGAGGAAAGTGGAAAGTTGACACACAAACCGAACTCTATGCTGAAGCAGAAAACTAACATCACCCTAGTGAAAAGTAATGTCATTTCAACAGCTTGCAGCCAAGGACAAGGAAACTGTTTGAACTCAAACAAAAACGGTTAAAGAATTAAAATATTAAGTATATCATTGACCAAATGGTCGATCAAAAGGGACTGCATAAAACCCAGTCTAAAACATCATAAGGAGGTTTGATACTGAATCACAGTCGGAGCCCCCACCTTCCCGTCCGGGGGCTACCCCTTTGTGAGGACTTCGTCTGGCTCGCGATGGGATTTTCTGTCAGTCGTCCCCCTCGCCAGGAGTGTAGGGACATGGAGCTTCTGTCTCCAAACCATCCCGAGAGAGGGTCCCGGGAAGCGAGGGAGAGGAGGCGTCTCCCTCCCCCCCAAAAAGAAAAAAACTAGTGGACAAGGCACTTCCAAACCCCATAAAACGTAATCTTCGCGTCGACCATTAAACAATGGAACTGTTGAAGTCTTAGATCTAAAGTAAATGACCTTAAATTATTGCCTCGTCCTATGCTCCCGATATTATGGGTTCTCAAGAAACGAAACTTAACAAAACCTCGTCTCTGACGAGGTCGTTTCGCTGAGGAATACCATTATGTCGGAAGGATCGTGAGGGTAGGGGTGGAGGCGGAGTCGCCATTACTATATTTTTCACTTTATGTCCACCTGATGCAGTGATAACCCTTGATGAGTTTTTTGCTCTTCAGGAAGTCTGCCACAAAATAAAAGTAATTTAGCTGATTTTAATTTGCTCATCTTTACGTTATGGGGTTCTCTGCGGTTGGATGGTAGAGGTGAGCAAAGCAGTTAAGTTGATTATTGAGTCTGTTTTATTCCTTCTGAATGTTGGTAGTCCGACGCGGGTGGAAACGATAATACTGGTAATGTGAGCTTTATTGACTTTTCACTGGTCTCTTCATCAAATAGAAACCCAAGTGCCTGTGGCCCCACCTTTGGGACGACTCGTTGGGAAGCGACCATCCCCCTATTTTTTTAAAATATTCAGCGGACACAGTGAGAACGCCTTCAGCGCCTAAATTTAACGTAAAACGAGCAGACTGGGTCGCCTTCACAAGGAGCGTCAAGCTCGAACTTGTTGGAGAAAACCATTGATGATAAAGTAAAACAATATTTAGAATTCGATTATAAAAAACAGCTTTTGCTATCCATTCCTAAAAACTTGGGACAGATAGCGTTAAGCATAGAGTTCCATGGTGGACACCAGATTGCCGCAGGGCGCTGTGCCGATGCAATAAGGGCCTACGGGGCTTTTCAAAAATAACATCACAAATGAGAACTTTTGCAATTACAAAACAAGCAAGAGCTAGGGCTTGAGAATAATAAGACAAGCAAAAAGGGGACTCTGGCGGAGCTTTTTCTCTACAATTAACAGCAACCCCAAAAAATATCAGAGGTTTGGTCCACTATAAAATAAAATCAATAAGAAAAAAAAAATCTATAAAAATTTAATTTAACATCATTAAAGAGGGCACTAATTTCGATTCACCTAGAGGACATTGCTAATGCACTCACCAGGCAGTTCTCTTATACAAGCAGCTCAGTAATACCATCCCACTTCCTGACCATCAAGGAAGGGGGCTGAGCTGAAAACCAATTCACTTTGGCCACAGGGGGATGACTTTGATTACAATAAAGATTCTTACAATAGATAAAGCTTGCCCGAGCCCTAGAAACCCTGTAGAGGAACATCCCAGGCCCCGATGAGATTCGTATGAGAGGATGTAGCATCGTAATTCATGATGACATGTTTAAAGGGTTGCTAGAAGTTGTAAGGTTATGTGAGGGGACTCCTGTAGAGGAGGCCACCCGTGAGGCGGGAGGTTCAGGCTCAGGGCCAAAAGGAAAAGGGGGGGGCCCCGTTCGTTCCTCGAAAAAAGGGGGTGAGGGGACTAAGCTGAAGGCTCAGAACCCACACGACCTCACAAGCAAAAAACCCCGGAGATGCAGGCCTACAGGGGGCGTGACCAATACGAAGATACATGATAAAAATCAAAAAAAATCTATAATGAAACAAAAAAAGAACCGTGCAGAAGGCACCAAAGTAACACAAGCTAATAAGTAAAAAGACAATTTCCCAGAAGGGCTTTAAAAAAGAGTAAAAAATTTCGCCAGAAGGGCTTAAAATTGAATAAAAATACGCCCGAAGGGCTTAAAAACAGTAAAAAGGACTAAACATCTACGATAAAACAAGTAAAAGGGAAAATGAGGGAAAAAGTAAAAGCTGCAATAAAAGGACGAGTAAAAGGTGAGTAAGGAATAAAAAATAACAAGTAAAAGGGACAAGGGAAAAGAAGTAAAATTCAGAGAAAGTAAAAAAGTCAAAAATCAAAGAAGCACACATGGTTCACAGTATGTACAATAGTAAAATAAACAAAAGGCTCGGCCTGCACTTTAAAACACCTGGGGAAGTAAAAGGGAGTACAACCTTGTTTCAGCATCCACAGTGTAGAATCCAGACAGGGGAAATCCTAAGGGTAGTCACAAAAACAGTCAGAGTATGCACTTCATTATTCAACAAAAACCAGGGGGTTACATCAACTCGCGCGGACGGAGGCGTAGCACAAAAAGTATTAAAATAATAAAAGGAAATATTACAATAAAAGAAAAAACATACAAAAAGATAAAACCCTAAATAAAATCACTAAAACAATCAGCAAAAATTTAAAGAGAAAAATTACCATTATCATAAAAAAATACGTAAAAACAGTCTGCTGCGATTCATTAAAAAAAAATAATAAAATAAGTTTCTTTCTTCACTGTAAAAAGAGAGATTAAAAGAATTGAATAAGTAAAAATAGGCCATTGAAAAAAAAAAACTGAACTTAAAATACAAAAAGATAAAAAAAAAAGGTAAAAAAAGATCCATTCGCAGCAGATGTGGTGTTTCCGTTATCCGCACATCATGTAAAACATTGTAAAAAGAAAAATGGATAACGGAAGGATCAATAAAAGTTTTTTTAAAAAAGTACAAAAAGGGTGTAAAATAACGTAAAATGCGTTTTAAATAAAGCCAGCATAAAAACATAGATAAAAATAATGTTAATGAGGCTGGCAGAGGGAAGTGGTTTCCCGGGTGTGTAGGATGCTGGGTAGGATAGGGGTAGGATGGGGCAGGAGGGGGATAGGGTTAAGGTAAAAAAATAGGGCAAACGGGGAAAAGGGAATGGAAGAGGGGGAAATCAGCGTAGAAGTAGAAAGAAGAAGGAAAAAAGAAGAGGGTGCGAATAAGAGGGGTACGAGGGGGAAAGCGGCAGGATACAAGGCAGGATAGGGATAGGATAGTGGAAAGGGTAGTATAGGGATAGACATAAAAAGGTAGAAAAAAGCGAGGAAACGAGTAGAAGAGGGGGAGAAATACAGTGGAAGTAAGAAGGGAAAAAGTGAGGGGAAGGAAGAGGGTGCGAATAAGGGTATGAAGGATAGGAGGATCGGGGCAAGGAAAGGGGGGGGGATAGGAGTTGGTCGGGGGGGGGGGAGGTTGAAAAAAACCCACCCAAAGTTGTACAAAGAAATTGGAAAAGCCCCACTTTTCCAAAAATCAGGGCACTTCGCCCACATCATTCCCATATTGAAAGGAGGGGGTTTAAACCCAGGATTGCATCTCCTACCCCCCAATTGCGTTTACAAGTTGCTTATGCAAGGTCATGGAAAACGAATGTTAACAGGGAGGCTATTGCATTTTAAATTCCAGTAATTTACTAGTTGACGAGCAGTACGGCTTCCGCAAGGGACGCCCAAACTCTCGATCAGCTGGTAAAGCTGGACAGTTCATATTCAGGAGGCCCTTGCCAAAAAATATTTTTTTATTTCAGTATTTTTAGATATAGAAAAAAGCCTACGACATGGGCATGGCGATATGGCTACTCAGGAAAACCCTTTTTGCTTTTGGATACGTGGAAACTTGCCTTTTTTATTCAAATTTTCATTTCTGATCAGAACTTTTGCTGTCAATATTTTTCTGACAATGTCACTTTTTCGGACAATTTTTCCAGGCAAACGGGTCCCACAAGGAAGTGTCTTGTCACCAAACATTATTTCTATGTACATCTTACCAGTCCTCCCGGAATCTTAAATACTTTACGTACGCTGAGATTGTGCATTTTGGGACTCCAGAAATAATTTCAGAATTCTCAGAAAATCGATCCAATTGGCACTGGATGATTCATAACTGGGGGCCTCCCGTGGGGTTTAAGTTTTCCATTAGAAAAAAGTATTGGGGGAATTTTTTCACATAGGAGAAAGCCGAACATCAGGCTAAACTCTAGACAACACCCAAATACCATTCAAAATTCTGCTAAGTTTTTGGGCATTTTTGATAGTAGGACTCAGTTTGGAAAAGGGACCACATTGGTCAGTTAAAAAAAAAAATGTCAAAGAGCACTAAAATTTATTAAAGTGCATTTCTGGTAATAAATAGGGGGCTGAAAAGGACAGTTTTGGGTGATGGTATATAAAAGCCCCGATTAGGTCTAAAGTAGATTATGGGTCAATCGTGTATGGCTCGGCATCGAGAAAAAAAGTTTGAAAGGTTTGGATGCTGTGCAGAATGCTTGTTTGCGTGTGTGTCTTGGAGCCCTGACGTGCACTCGGATCGAGCGTCTTGAGGTGGAGGGCAGGGGTACCTCCCTCCGGGCTCAGGACGCGGCCAGTTAGCCCCGAGCTATGCCGCCAAAGGTGGCTCGAGAACCCGAGCCCCCAATGGCAATGGTGGCACTAGGCCCTTTGCCACGAGGGGCTCACGGGCCTCGTCGGGGAAAGTCGGTATAGATCCTCTACCACGATACCCTGGTCAGTCAAACATAGCGCCATGGGAAAACCCCCAATTTTTATGGGTACCAGGCCACTCTGGTATTCATGGCAATGAGCAGGCTGACAAATTAGCCGGGTCAACTGGCGATCTGGACCTTAGCATAGTCTGTGCAGATTTCAGGTGTTTTGTGTTCTTTATAAAAGCAAAAATACAATCTCCCGTGGCAAAGTGAGTGGGGCCAGCCTCCAAACTCGCACATAAAATCAAGCAAAAAATAGAACTGTGGGGGCACAGCCTACAGGAAGGAGAGAAGGGAGGAGGTGGTGGGTTTGGCCCCGCCTTAGGGTCAAACGTACAAGGACTTACCCCACCTCATCCCTATATTTAAAAAAATTTCCCCCCCGTGCCACACCTATGCAACACCAAACCCCTTTCCCTGAAACATATTGTCACAGTTTGCAATAGACACAATATTCATAGAGAAAAAATATAAAAAAAAAATATTTTTATACAAAAAAATAAAACAATTTACAATATTTAACATTTTATCAGATGACAAAAAAATTATCAATAAAGTATTCACTTTTTTCTAAGGGAAACAAAAACTTTATGACCTATATAGATTTATAGAATAAATAGGACCATTGGCTTAATAAAACCCTTTGGCCACATGCCGCTGGTTGATAGCCAAAGAAATCCAAACAAAAAAAGAAAGAAAGTAAGCACTAGCAGAGCTACCTATGTGCAGAGATATTTTACAAAAATATAAAAAAATGAGCACAGCATTTTCCCATTTTTTTTTCCATTTTCCCGTCGGAAATTAGTATATATATATATATATATAAAATATATATATTTTTTTTATATATATAATTATATATATATATATATATATATATTATATAGTATGTGTGTGTGTGTGTGTGTGTGTGATAAATGGTATATGTATGTGTGTATGTGTGTGTGTATTATATATATATATATATATATATATATATATATATATATATTTTATAATATAATATATATAATACACATAAAACATACACTTTTACACATACACATACACATACACTTTAACACTACACACAACCAAAACACACACCCCCACACCCCACACACCCCAAAACACACACACCACACACACATACACACGCACTCGCACGCCACACGCTCACACTTTACACACACACGCACACACTCCACACACACACACACACACACAATATAAAAATATTATTATATATAATATAATAATATATATAATTATATATAATATATATATATATACATATATATCCTAATACCGAGGGGGAAAAAAATGAAAAAAAGGGGGGAAAATGCTGTGCTCATTTTTATATTTTGTGAAAATATCTCTGCACATAGGTAGCTCTGCTAGTGCTTACTTTTCTTCTTTGTTGGATTTTTTTGGGGTATGTGTTGTGGTGGTGTGTATGTATATATGTATTTTTGTAATATTTTCATATATATTATATATATATATAATATTATATATAATATATATATATGATTATATAAATATACATGTGTGTGTGCGTGTGTGGGTGTGTGTGTGGTGTGGGGTGTGGGGTGTGTGTTGTGTGTGGTGGGGTGTGTTGTGTGTGTTGTGTGTGTGTGTGGTGTGTATGTGTGTATGTCTGTGTTTGTGCGTGTGCGTGTGGGTTGGGTGTTATTACCACAACCACACCACCACCCCACACACACCCCAAAAA
>NC_051422.1:24686833-24702484 GCF_015228065.2 Penaeus monodon
GGGGTTTTTGTAAAATTTTAAGTGTCTAAATTAGCATTAACACCCTCCCCTTTATCAAAGTGCAAGGGGTGTCAGTTTTTAAATCGGGGTTGTGAAAATCCCCAGAAATCTTCGCCCGACGAAAGGGTTAAAGAAAAAAGAAGTTATTTTTCGTCGGCAATTTTTTATTCTAGTTGGGTGAGCCTGTATTCACCCTTTCAAAAAGGATAGGGGGTTAGGCTAGACTCGTTTTCTCTTATAAACAACTTTCCCCCACGGAAGTCGATGCAGTCTGGGAAAAAATCTAGCGATGTGTGATTTCAAGTAGAACCATGGGGGACGTTACATAAAGATACGAGAAAGAGTAGGTTAAATTTAGGTCAGGATGCGCGGTTATATCTCAAGAAAAGCTTTGTTTTTGTCAGAGTTTGCAAAGAAAAAAAAATTATTTTTCACCTTTCATTACATGTTGAGCCCAGTGTGTATTTTTCCTTTTTTTGTATTAAATTTTTGCTAATATTCAGTTTTTGTTAAAAAAACGTCAATCTTCGTGTTTTGATTCATTTTTGTGAGTACACATCATTTTCCCCACACTGACATTCACTCTTTACTCTTTCACTTCCATGAAGAAAAAAAGGCACTGAAACCTTTTTTGTTTGGTGTGTTGTGGTAGGTGCAGGCGAAAAGATAAGATGAAATTTCAGTAAAAATCTGAGTTTAAACACTTTAGCCGCAAACTTTATCTCTTTCAAAAGCGATTTCCCTTTTCGGGATAATGAACAACATAAAAACACATACTTTTTTTTTTTCTTATTTTACATAATTTCTTTCCGGTGATGACTCATATCTATCAGAGATGGTGTGTAGCTCAAGCGGTCCTTGCAGACTACTTACCTCCCCCTTCTCTATTTTCCTCTAATTCTTTGGGGAAAAGACAGAAGTAATAAAAAGAAAAGAAAAGATTGAATATCAGAACTATAACTCAAAATGCAAAATATCTCTAAAAAAAAAAGTTAATGGGCAATTAACATCTCCTCTCTATGCTTTTTTTTTCTTAAAACATACCAGCTGGACCAAGAATATCCGAAAAGGCACCCAAGTGAGAACTAGGTGCAGATACAGTCACTTTAGTATGTGTACCCATACTGTATGGACATGATGTACCCCCACTAGTCACAGGAGTTTCAGACTAGGATAGTTCCCTTTAACAGCAGCTGCTCTGTATCTGGCAGCTATCTGTGCGGATCTCATCCTGGAACATTTTTAAACTCTATTCTTGTATCTTTTACTTCTGAATTTCGTTCATGACCTCCAATTTATTGCAATTGCTTTTAACAGATGAATAAGTTTCACTTTTATTTTAACTTATTTAAATACTTTTTTTACGACAAAACACACGCCAAACCTTTCCCTTTGGGGTTGTTTGTTCTCTGTCAGTGTGGTCACGAGCAACCGGCTTCACTGGACGCCTCCTTCGCGTTTTCTTGCTTTGAGTCTAAGAGAGAGAGAGAGAGAGAGAGAGGAGAGAGAGAAAAGGAGAGAGAGAGAGAGAGAGAGAGAGAGACGAGAAGAGAAAAGAGAGAGAGAGAGAGGAGAAGAGAGGGTAAGTATATTTTCATTATTTACAAGAGGCCCCAGTTAGGATATCTTATATGTATTGTAAATTTTGAGAATACACAGACTGCGTGATCCGGGTTTTCTTGAATGTTTTGGTTTCGTTTTCCCCTTGTTTTTGTTTTACTTTTAATTTTTTTCATTTTTTATTACTTTTTACCGAAAGAAATAAAGACCCATAGAAAACAAAATGAATATAAAGAAAAAGGGGAAAAATAAGTTTAAATAAACAGATAATGTGACAATGGAATAAAGTGATTATGACACTATAATTTTCAATTTGATTTTGGGGTTTTCCTTGCTACCAAATCGTTAAAACGGCCACCCTGTTCGAAGATCATACTCTGCAAGACCTGCGTTGTAATCTTATTGCATAGTAGAGGACACTACAATACAACAGAAGGCACCGCCTACCCGGGGGGCTCATAGATCCAGAGAAGGACCAGTGGAGGTACCAATTGCCCCGGATACTGCGGCCCACAAATCCAGATGAATGCTACGAGAACGCAGCCGAAAAAGGACCTGGACGTGAAACTGTTAGCTTTGACGAGGACTACGTGGAAGTTTGGAGGACCTGGACGAAACCTTCGAGGACGGAAGAATGTTAGCAAGGACCAGAAAGAAGCCGACAAGGAGGGGCAACCACGAGGATGATTCAAGGACAATTCACACAAGACGACGAGACGACATCGTAACGCACCCTATAGGTTAGATAAATTTCGCATGATAATGTGAGCTAAAATAAGATAGACTCCGCTTTTCTTATGGAATTAGTGATTACCAAACTCCTGTAATCAACTAACGTGTATTTTTAGGTGTCTGTAATTACTGATGTGGTTTTGTATTCATCCTCCATAACCCACATTTAGACATCTGTTAATGCAAATAAAACAGTTTATCAATGATTTGTGTGCATATCCTGGATCTGTGATTCACTCCACGTGGGAGGAGGCTTGAAATAGCTTTGCAAAGTAATTACTGCCTTTTTGTCGCCTGTTGCCAATACTTCCACAATCAATGAAAATGTTGCAATTATAGACCAATGCTGCCACTAGTATTTACGAATAACATTTTATAGTATTTTATTCTTACTACTTCTAATACTGCTTTTATTACCAGTGTTGTAACATTTTAACCACCAGTTTTTAATTAATAATGATACTGACGTTAATTCAGTCCACAAAACCCTCTGATATCAAAGAAGCTATTAAAAGGAGGAGGGACGACTGTATTTGCATAATAAGATTACCTGTGAGCAAAAATACTGGTAGGAAATCCCGTGAGGTGGGAGAAATGTCCAGGATTGAAAACTGAATTTGTAATCCACGCTTTAACTGGTCACGCAACTGCGTTTAGATAAGCTCATAAAGGGTGGAGTTGAAAATGATACACATTTAGAAGTAAATATATCAGCAGAAGATACTTTCATATTGAACATATGTATAATTATATCATCACACACACACACACACACACACACACACACACACACACACAGACACACACACACACCACACACACACACACACACACACACACACATACACACACAACTGTATATATGTGTGTGTGTTTATCTGTATGTAAGTATCTACATATGGGTTGCAGTGAATTCTATGGATAATGAGGTCATGAACAACAATGAAGCAAATGAAATGCCTATAGAAGAATATTCTATAAAAAAAGTAATGGAGTCCTGTGAATTTGTTAAGAAACAAGATACCATGAGTGCAGAGAAGCTGTAGACGAATTAACATAGTGAACAAATACGAAACCCCTTTTAAGAGGATTTTGAGAGAGAGAGAGAGAGAGAGAAAGAGAGAGAGAGACAGGCAAACAATCAGACAGACAGACAGCCATACAGACAGACAGAGAATAAACAAGTAGACGGATAGATACATAGATAGGTAAAGAATATATATAAAGAGAAAGTAGAACAGACCGTTATACAGAGATAAATAGACACCCAGAAATATAGATAGACAGATAGATAATCAGAGGTAGATGACTGAGAGAGAGAGAGTATTGATTACCACGATGTACGAAGTTTTATAATTTCACGTGTGAAAAGTACAGGTAGCAATAACAATGTTAATAATCAGTTGTAATGAAAATGGTTATCTGGCATTTCGACTCCGGTAGTGTGATTATTCGAGTTGATTAACATTCTTTACAGGGTTCATTGTAATATATTATTATTATGTTTATTATTATTATTATTATTATTATTATATTATTATTATTATTATTATTATATTATTATTATATTATTATTATATTATTATTATTACTATTATTATTAAATAAATAACAATCCTCCCTGACCAGGACTCGAACCTAGGTCACTCCGGGTATGAAACCGGAGGCCAGTGCTAAACCAACCGTGCCACACGACCCACTAAAAGGAGTGTGCAACTAGGATCTTACTAGCTCCATAGACATTACCTATTACTCATACTGAGTAATGATAGCGAAGTAGCGATATCAATGCGGCATTGCATATTCCATCTTTCATAAATATACCTCGGTACATCTGACTTAGGATTTGAATGCTAAATCAATTTCCACCGAGTGCCCACGGGGAGTGAGCGTAAAACTTCGCTATCATTACTCAAGTATGAGTAGATAGGTAATGTCTATGGAGCTAGTAAGATCCTAGTTGCACACTCCTTTTAGTGGGTCGTGTGGCACGGTTGGTTTAGCACTGGCCTCCGGTTTCATACCCGGAGTGACCTAAGTTCGAGTCCTGGTCAGGGAGGATTGTTATTTATCGATATCAATGCGGCATTGCATTATTCCATCTTTCACTATTATTATTATTATTACTATTCTTATTATCATTTTATTCTGTACGCTGCATGAAGGAAATACCCGTTTATAAATGTCTGTCTACATCCATACACTGTTTTACTTATTCAGATCAGTGAAGAACATTACAAGAAGCTACGGTTGGGGAAATTCATTTCTCAGACATTTATATTGTTACCAAAATTGATATCGATTTAATATATTACTCTATCTGTCTTGCATGCAGTATGCAAGTATGTAAGTATGTGTGTGTGTGGGGGGGGATGGTTTGCAGGTAGGTGGTTGGACAGGATGTTCCTCCTCCTTTGCTTAATGGTACACCAAATGAACATCTATTTACATAGTGTTTATCTCTCGCTTCCGAAAGAGTCCATGATGTGCTGCATGAAGCTGCTCACTTTTAAATTCCATGGATCTGCATGTAAATGAAGAATAGGTAACACATCTCTAACTCACGCACCAACTTTATTTTTAAAATCTCACAAATGTTGATAGTAATATCTTTTTTAACGTTCAAAACAATCATCTTTGTATTGTCAGAACTCATTCCTGACTGCCTCTTTGCAAATAGAAATATCTGCTGGATCTCAATTGGTCGGAACGAGATCGGAAATTGTGAGGAGATTCACTGAAAATAAAGTACTTGTTTAATCACAGAGCAGGTTGTTCCTTTCGACTGTGGTGTGGGGAAAAGATATGACCCTTTTTTTAACTGATTATTCAAGCTGATTTGCATTCTTGACAGATACCTTCTGTCTGTATCTCTCTCTCTCTCTCTCTCTCTCTCTTTTCTCTCAAAATCGACACTTAAAAAATACAGTTAGCATGAATGAAAGTGGATATTAAGAGAAGGCCAACCAGTCTTTGAGGTCATTTATTTATTTTATAGTCCTAATGGTCAGGAACGTTTTCGACAACTTATTTGGATTATTATGATTCCCATTAACGCATAAAAGTAAAATTATCATATAAATTCACGTTTGCACATACATAAAGGAACCCAATTTAGTAAAAAATTTGGTACATGATCGGTTTTGTTACATGTTTTCCCTATTCCAAATTTTGATCTACTAGCGAGTTAAAAGAAAACCGTATTCAACAAGACTCAGCTGCATCTTTTACTCAGGGTCTGCTTTCCGATGAAAACGAAATTACTTTTGGAATATGCACGCAATGCAGGCATTATTTTCACTACTTTTTCAAGATATGAAAACATGTACTTGCCCAAAATTTGATGCTATCATCTTCCAAGGTTAGGCATTATTTTTATTATTATTATTTTTGTGTGTGTGTGTGTGTTTTATAAAAATCTGAATTTTCAAAGGAATTTTATATGAGCAATAACGTATTAAAAAAATACAGATTTTGTACATAACATTAATCTTTATCTTAGAAACAAGATTTAGGGGAATTTCTGTATATTATATATATATATATATATATCATATATATATTATATATTATATATATATATATATGTGTATATATAATATATATATATATATATATATATTATATATATATATTTACACCCCACACACATAAATATATTATGAGCGGACTTTAAAAAGTTTGTGGAAAAAGACCTTAACTAAAAATCTTATGGAAGATTTTGAATTCAATGTGTATTGCGCCCACTCCTCTAATGGTCAAAGCCACTTTTTCTCTTTCTACTAGGAAATCCACTCGGGCCCTTTATCTAGAGGGGGCACTATTAATTAACGTAAAGTGTGAGCTCTCCTGTATCTTTTCCCTTGAGCCCATGGACCCACACTATAAAAATATAATAATCATAAGAGGGTTACTGATGATCTAATTTCAGTCTTAGAGGTAACTGAGGAAGGGTAATATCAAACAATGATAATCTTACACTTCTTGATATGTTGAATTATAAATCATTAAACTTGTACAACTAAAAACTTTAATTGACACAGATGTCCACTTCTCCACTAATGTGTGTAGTATAACTGTCCTTCTCTTAAGCTTCCTTTTTGAATCCTTTGTCTGTAGAGACTTTCCTAAAAATTCCTTAATTTCTTCACTGTATCAGTTCAAAGATTCCAAAGGATGGCATCTGCTTAACATCTGGTGCATCTCTCCAAGGACATCTCATGAAGCAAACAAAACAACAAAAACGGGAAAAAACCGAAAAAAAAACATTCCTAAAAAAAGAGAAACAATTGTTCTATTTTAGGAATGATAACACAATAAAAATTCAATATAACTGATTTCTTGTGGGAAAAAAAAACTACTTTTTGACAGACAAACAAATGTGTATATTCATGCCTTATTACGATCTGAGTAGTTTTATTTTAACATCATATTATTTTTATGAAACCCTCTTTTTTAGCATAGATAGTTTTATTCTTTTATAAATCTCAATAACACTTCTCCTTGAATGGGTTTTAAATCCCCAATAATAACAGATAAACATCTGAAGGTATCCAAGTGCCATGTGTCAGCCCCCTAGCTGTGAAGAAGTATTCTATTTTACCAAATTTTTTCTCAAATGATACTTTGTTATTGTTTTGTAATCAGATCTATAGTTTCTAATCTTATTATTGATATTAAATACAGCTGAATGTTCTTTCTTACTTCTAGTATTTAAAAAATTTTACTAACCTTTTTCGGGCATTTACCCGGCATTGTCTCTGTTCTCTCTCTTTCTTTGGGGTTTTGGTTATAATATCTGGGTTTTAATACTGAATATTCTTAACATTTTAACATCTACTCAGACACATATATTACAAGTATATGGTTCGTCTTAATCATACATGCATAATCCCGGACTTAAATGAATTTTCCAGAAACAAAATAATACATTTTGGGGTTTAAAGTTCCCGAGAGTGACGCACTGATATAGAGAAAAGGACATTCCCATTTTGTAGAGCATTAAAAAATAGAGTAGGAAGCAATATAGGTAAATCTGCAGCGGCATTATATTAGCCGGGAAATGAAAAATATAGGCCCGCTTAACACCGTCTGAGGCTAAGTCCCCATCCATGTTTACCTGCGACTCTTGCGAGGACCAAAACAATGTGACGCGTAACTCATTAATGCGATATAGCAAGTAGTCCTTGTATTGCTACGCGTTTGTAAGAACGTTTATTTTGTAATACCAGTGGCCGTTTTTCCAATTTCATATTTATATAATTGATTCTTTTAATTTTATTATACATTTTTTACGTGTTTTGGTAATTTATACAATATCATTGTGCGCCTGCGCTTTTTGCCACCGGGAGATTTGACAGGCCGGCAATGACATTACGTCGAGAAACGCCGGTGAGTAATGTTTTATTTCCAGTGCTGCGTCGATTCCAGGTAATTTTGAAAGCCATATTGTGGATATACAGGACAAATAGACATTAGTCCCTATCACAACCTTACATTTGAACCCATCAAGTGCCCCAAATGGCGAAAAAAAGTTATTATAAACCAAGCAATTGTGACCATAGACGGAACCGAAGGAACGTTCGGTGTATCGTGATATAAAGGTATGGGGTTTTTACCCTGGGGGTCCAGGGGGTGTAGCCCCCAGGCTAGGCGTATATATTACCACAGGGGGTCCAAGGGGCGTAGCCCCCTGCCTAGGCATATATATTACCACAGGGGGTCCATAGGGCGTAGCCCCCTGGCTAGGCGTATATATTACCACAGGGGTAACAGGGGGCAGAGCCCCCCTGGCTAGGGAATATATATATCGTAGTGTATAAATCCCACAGGGTTAAGGTTAGGTTGGTTTATTGGTTAGGACGCATTGTACGATTACCACAGGGATGTGGATTATGTGAAACCCGTAGGTTAAGAGTTAAGTTAAGTAAGTTTATTTACCCCCCTGGTTTTTCTGCTCAGGCGTGGGCAATCATGATTACAGTTTACATAATCTGACATTGTACAGTAGTCTGAAAAACTACTGTAGTTTACAAGGTAAAATAGAAATATAAATCATACATCATAAAAAAATTTATTACTTATATATGCTTTTGCCACTGTGTTTGAATAACACGGGTTATTGCTTACGGTAGTTATCAATAGTAAATTTAGGGTATAGTACGAGTATATCTTCCAATGTATAGATGAAATGAAATATTCACATAGTTCTTTATACCTCTGTTAGGTGGTCTGAAAGGCTGTATCACATGACATTCCGAGATATAGTGTCAAGCGTTCATTTGTTTTTTTCGTTACACAGTCTACATCTAGATTCATCTGCACTTCTTGCACCGTGCAGTTGCCAGTACATTCTGTAACCTAAACGTATTCTGGCAAAACCACGTCACACTGTCTGGTTTGACTTCGGTGCCACCCATAGGAAGGCTTGCCTCTCTATGCTGATCTTATACCTTATGGTACAGCTTTCAGGCCTTTGAGTGTTATCAGATCTACTAGTTCTTCCTGATGAGAACTTTTCAATATAAGTGCAACCCTAGCAACAGGCATCCCAAGATCTATGTTCACAATATCCTTGCTGCGGGCTTCTTTCGCCAATTTGTCTACGTGGTCGTGCTTGCGTATGCCAACATGAGATGGTATCCATACAATTGAATGTTGAAATTACGCTCTGTTCAAAGGTTACGTTACGCTTAATGCAACTCACAATTTCTCATCGCCACCTGTTTTGAAAGAATTTAGCGTCCGAAGAGCAACTTTGAGAGTCACAGAAAACTACTCCAGAGCCCCTAGACTTTAAAGAATTCCGTTGCGAGGATATACCTGCCAGCTCCGTTTGTGTAGTGCTGGCCCAGTTTTGTATTCTCATATTAACTTGATGTTTTTAGTAGCCATTTTTGTATACAGCGCAAGCACTACCTGCTTTGTATCCAGACTGTTCGGATCCGTCGGCGTAACACTCATTTGGATCTTCTCCCATAGATTCTGTGTGTTCCGTTACCGTTGCTAGCGAAAATTTGTTTCAACACACAGTTATGCAGCCTTTTTTTTTGTGTAGACATGTAAGGTGCACGATCAATGTTGAATTTTTCCATGGTGGAATGGAGCGCATTTTGGTATTTTACTAATTGGAACATGAGTTTTTATAATGTTCATGGAGTTTTTTTGTATCAGAGGGCACGCGTGTGTGTGATTTGTCACGTCTACTTGCGTGTTTTTAATGTTGCAGTTGTTTTTGGAAATCTGAGAGATACAAGGTTCCTCAGAACTTGACCCCAAATATGGTGGAAAAAAAATATTATTCTATCAGAATTGGTTGGTAAGTTTTATTCTGATCTCTTGTTTTCTATCGTTGCTGTTCTGGGGGCGCCGTGGATAATCCTCATTTGCTTCATTTTTGCACTACCTCCAAACTACCTATTTCTGATTCCTTACACTGCAACAAGTGCAGTGCATGGTAGTCTACAATGACCTTATAAAAACCAAGTAAAAAAGTCTAGCGAGCTTAACATTGATGCCATGTTCTCTTCCGACAAGAACTTCAAGGGTTTCAATCTCTCCCAGAGTCTCTTCTTTAGAGAGAAGACCAGGTCTCCCATCATTTACATTTACCCCGAGATATTATACTTGGGGCAATGTCAAGCTCCTGGTCACCTATGCGAAAAGTGGGGGGGTATGATACATGGGTTTAGAGACATTGTTTCTCAGCGGAAATGACTAATCCACACTCATGACCCTTTTGCTGTGATTCTGTCGAGAATTATTTTGCACCTATTGTGATGATGCTCTGAGCATATGTCTTCAGAATAGCATATAATGGATTCACCATCCCCAAGTGGGATATCTCCCACCAGCTTGTGCATGGGGACATTGAACAGCATAGGGCGAAACTCCTCCCTGTGGGTCCCAAGTTCAAAAGACTGTGAAGTGGAACTTCTCCACTCCCCTGAAACAGGACACTTGCAGATCTGTTCGAGAGATACAATCTAATCCAGTTCAATATTTTACCCCGGATGCCAAAGCTTACTAATTGTTCTAGGATAACTTCTCTGTTTGCAATGTCAAAGCTGACTTAAGGTCAAGAAAAACATTTGTGCTTCCCTGGATTAGAGTGTGAAAATACTCGCCAAAGCAATGTTGTGTGTTAGCCCCGATAGAAATCCTTTACCAGTCTGTGAGATATTTACCTTGAAACCTGTATCTGAGTCTGTTCAAAATTATCCTTTCTAGAACTTTGCATACACATGAGGTTTAATAAAATTGGCCGGTATTTATCAGTGTTTGATTTCGGTATAGGGATGATTAGACTGCGTGCCAGGGGCCAGGCAGAATACATGTGAACAAACTTAACCTGTATAGGTGCAAAGAGGATTACCAGGTACCTGGCTATAAGGCGGGGGAAACACTATAGGTAATTCCATCCTCCCCTGGGGCGGACGCTTTCCTTTGATCAGTGCATAGTTCAGTTCCCACTCAGTGATCTCAGCAAAGTCTGAGGGGTCAGTATCAGAGCATCCAATCTCAATGGCAAATTTGCGTGCAATTTTAGATTGACTAAGGTGATCCTGAATATTTGTGGGAAGTGAGCTCAATTTAGACACTCCAGCCCATTGACTAAGGAGCATTCTGCTTGTGCAAGAGGATATGGAACTGCGGGTGTTAGTTGGTTTGCCTGAAATTCGATTAATTTTTTTTCCAGACCTCCGACATTGAGGTGTTATTGTTAATGCTTTGTAGGAACTATTCAAAGTGTTCATTTCTGAAATGAGTTTTTAATTCCCGTAGGTTTTTGTTAGCCTTAAGAAATTCAATAAGGTTGTCATGGGTATTATCCTGCTTTGTGGATATCAAAAAGCTCCTGAACTCGCTTTTGTTCCCTTAATAATGTAGGGCACCGACCCACTTAGGTTGTTTGGAGCGTTGGGGAGTTGGGTGTTCTTGAAGGTTTTCTTTGGACAGACCCAAGTGTTGTAGTAATCAGTGACCACTATTGTCATGTCCATGGAAAATTTATCAACACTTGTTACTGTGTAATCTTATACCAGTCATAGATACGTGGTTTAAAGTGATGCTCAAGGAAGGGGGGGTAGAAATTTTGACCCTATTTGTTTTGTAGACTGAGTATTATCAACAGCATACTCATTACTATTGCAAAGTGGTCACTGATTAGCTCTGTTGCAAGCATGCTTCTGACGTTTCCATGCACAAGATCCCTTCCTATTACATAATCTAGCCTGCCCCCCCACCACGTGAGTTTGCCTGTCTGTATCATATACTGTCATAGATCTGTTGTTCACAAAATGTCGGAACTCTTCGCCATTTTCATT
Source organism: Penaeus monodon (assembly GCF_015228065.2). Lineage (NCBI taxonomy): Eukaryota > Metazoa > Arthropoda > Malacostraca > Decapoda > Penaeidae > Penaeus > Penaeus monodon. The sequence goes on from NC_051422.1 coordinate 24,698,452, forward strand.
GCATTTACTATCTCCAAATGTATAATGTTGCATTAAAATCTCCCATGCTTTTTGCGCCGTGATTCTGAAAGTTGGGCAGTGAATCAGTCTGAAACTTTCTACACCTTGCGTATACATTGTACAGAGAGAAAAACCCAGAGGCTGTTCGAAAATGTAAATGCTGATACTGCACATTATTGTCATTAGATTTCTGCAAACCCAAATTATGCGGTAATGGTGTCACTGACATAAAATCAATAGGCCTGTCATTCCTGTGTTCGTATAGGAGTGGTAGCCTCTAATTCTAGGGGCGGTTTTTTATTTTTGTGGCTGATGTGAAGGGATCTTGTAAACAGATAACGTCAAAAATTATTGTTATGAATATAATAAAGCAAGTCATTATTCTACGGTTGACACCACGTATATTCCATGAAAGAAAAGTAATTGTTTTCTTGTCCCCCCTACACCCTATGTTTAACTGATTTGGGCAAATTTCTGTTTGATGAAACTCTTTAGTCTGCATATTTCTTGTACTGCGTTACGTATTGTGTTGTATCTTCTTTATTTATCTGTTTTCGCGCTTTCCGCGTATTGATACTATATGCATAATCCGTTACCTGATAGCTTTTCTGAGTGATGTCCACAGATCGGCCGTTTCCTTCGCATCTTCGTCAGCGTCATTTTTACGGTCCTGTCGTCACTTGTTTTCAGATGGTCCGTCGTGCGTAATAATAATATCAGAGACCTCATTCGTATTTTCAACATCACAACATCATCAGAAAAGCACATTTTCCCTGTCTACATGCTCACTTTTGTCGTGCGTAATAATAATATCAGAGACCTCATTCGTATTTCAACATCACTAACATCACTAACTCATCAGAACGCACATTTTCCCTGTCTACACGATCACTTTTGTTCTCCATTATCATTTTTTTCAATTGAGCAATTCTTGCCTGATGTTTTTTTTCATTTCAGCAATCTCTTGCCTGATGCTTCTTATTTCCTCGGCCGTATCCAGGGCTTTTTTACCAATGGTTTTTCCTATGGCACTGTTTCCTAGGATGGGGGAAACCCCCTGGCAGTGCGGGAATTCCTGTGGGTTGGTGGGCGTCCCGCGGCCCTGGGTGGGTGCGTGTGGCTGGGCTGGGCATCGCCACTCCGCGGCGATGGGTACGGTCGGGGCAGGTGGGGGGTGGGTCGTGGCGGTTTGTGGGGGCAGTTACGGTGCCAGGGCGTCACACCTTCCGCTCTGCACCTGACGCACCTCTTCACGATGGTGGCGGCGTCTCATTGTCGTTGTCCTTCCGTCGTTTCTTGCTGGGCCCGTCCTTGCATGGTGAGCTCCTGCACCAGACAGCACATGCTGTGTCCTTCCTGCAATATTTAGCTACGTGGTCATAACCTTGACACTTGTAGCAGACTACAACCTCTGAGCACCACGGTGAATGGAGCTCGGCTCTATGTTCTTCCAAAGAATTGGTACTCTTTACGTGGCGGCTGTTCACCGCTCCAACAAAAGATGAGGCCTGTCAAGGGCTGTCCGTCCTTATAGATCCTCCGGGCTTAAAAACACCCGGAAAATGCAGTGCTTCCTCAGCGGCCCCGCCTCCTTCGGAAACCTGGGAACCAGGTATTCCCTGTATTTTTTTTTTTTAGGCGAAAGTCGTCTTTGTTTTGCAGAGAGATCCCGCAAAAGTGCCATAAACATCAGGGCCACATATTATTGTTGTTCTCGTCGTACATAGACGTAGCCGAGGAATCCATCTCCCCTGCACCATGTCTAGCGGGCCTTCCTCTTGGAGGGGCGGCAGCTGGCTGACCTCCCTCCATCCACCTTATTTTATCGACGGAAGTCGTGTCCTCCGGAAAGGCCAGTCTAATGTACCTCTCCGGGGGGGGATGGGTTTCGCGCTTTTGGGTCGTCCCGTTTGCTTTCTTGGTCAGGTTGCTGGTGCATTCGGCATGGTTTTCACTTTTTTCCTTCTGGTCTGAACGAGTTGGGAATCCCTCGTTATCAGCATCAGGGTCGGCCCGTCGAATTTCCCCATCGTTCACATCCCTATGTTCGGTGGAATCAATCCCTCCCATAGAGTGGAGGGTTTAGGGGGTGGTAGTTGGCACTGGCACTGGGGGGGCATCGAGCACGTCCCCACCCCATCCATGGTAGGACAGTGAGGGGGGGTTTTTCCCGTCCGCTTCTTGGGGGATTAATTCCCTGCGGTCGGGCGCGGGGGGGGTGCGAGCGCCAGGTCAAGTGCTGTCACACATACATTCACCAGGTCTCGCCAACGGTCGTGGTACAGCACCCTGTTACTTAGCACCACACTCAGTATTCGTAATTTTTACTAAGCACTGTTTTTTTTCTAGAATCCCTGACCATAAAAATTTGACACAATTTGGTGTATGTACACACACACACACACACCACGCACAACTCTGAGTATAAGGGCAACCCAGTTGAGGGGGTTTATCCCCCTAAAATCGTCCAGAACACAGGAGGAATCCTGAGACGTCCTGCTTTGGGTTACAGGCTTACGATCTCCCCGTAGGTTTTTACCGAGCGACGGTTTTTCCCCGTAGAGTTTGTTTTTTTTTTGTTTTTTTCGAAATTTGGCGTGTCCCGGCCGTTGAGTTTCAAAGATGGCGAGGGCGTCCGTAGAGTTTCAACTGCCGATTTTTTACCGTTTATTGTGCTTTTTTACATCGTTCGTCGGACAATGTTTGGCTCGGGGTTTTGGAAAAATACGAATTTTAAAAGTTTCATAAATCACTTTCTTCGATTTCTGCAGCTTCCTGTTGACATCCCGTGCTATCTATTATCCCCCCCCCCTTCAACCCCCCATTCCCCACGCATCCCCCAAAATCGTTGGGTTAGAGGAAAGATATAAAGAATCCGATTTTGGAACTTAGTCTCTGAGAGGGTGCGTCGCTCTTGGTAACATTACCACATATTGTTTTCTTCATTAAAATTTTCCATTGTAGAACCTTAATATAACAAGCAACAGTGAAATATAACTGCGTACCCTTTAATTAAGAGAATGCATTTGGGGGGAAACAAAGAAAATGAACTTTGTAGGGCAAACTCGCATATTTTACACTGTTTCCTTATCTTAGTGTAATAATATAAAACATATATGTACCTGATACAAAATAGTAAAATAAAGATCCCTCTTTCTAAGAAAATAAAATATCATCTTTCTAAAAAATATTTAAGTACTAATTATCTTACACAGCTAAAGGGCTAATTAACTGAGGTATACATAAGCAACATATGTGTAAAGACCAAGTAAGTGAGGTTATACAAAGGGTGGTCACAGACGAATTTTTGGGTCATTTTTTACTTCGTGTCCTAGTGCCCCATTACAAATGCAACTGAACATTCTTGCCCCCCAAAGTGTTATAACGTGTTCAAACATGAACCCGTCAATGCAGGTAATAATGCATTGCCACCAGTCGGAAGTCAGGCACCTGTTTAAGCAACATGGTGAAAACGTGGTTGTGAGAATAGGGAAATCATTGATGCTCGAAACAAAGTTTATGGTGACAATGCCCAAAGATATCAACAACCAACAAATGGAAGAAAGCATTGATGTTGTCTGTAACATGGTTGAAAAGGATAGACGGAAACCACTGAATCAGTAGCAGACACTCTCAAAATTTTCTGGGTTCTGCACACACAAATTTTAGTGGAGAGTTTGGGCCCAAGCAAGCTTCCGCTCGGTGATGCGCCTGGATCAGCAGCAAAAAAGGGGAGATCTTTCAATGGAAATTTGAACAAGCTGGATGAGGACTCTGAAGCTTTTCTGTTGAGGATTGTGACAGGGGAGAAACATGGTTATTTCCAAATACGATCCCGAGGACGAAGTTCAATCACAGCAGTGGCTGCCAGTCAAAGCAAAATCTGAGCGTTTTAAGAGGAAAGGTCATAGCCACTGACTTCTGGGGTGCAGGGGGATTTTGCACGTTAACTTCCTCGAGAGCAAGAAAACAATTACTCCTTTATGAAAAACATTTGGGAGGAGGATGTATACACACACATAAAAACACAACT
>NC_051422.1:24702584-24717584 GCF_015228065.2 Penaeus monodon
AGACCCAGCATCAGAAGTTTGTCTTCGTGATAATGGAGGGAACAATGGAGGCCATACCTCCAGAAAAACTGCGAGACATTAGAGATGACCTTGGCAGTTGGCGACTAGCATCCTCCCAACCGAAAAGTAGAAGTTGTATTAACAAGAATAAGAATTGGGCACACAAGACTGACTCAGGGGCCAATGATGGCTAAAAATGAAGCACTTTGTAAAGGATCCCAAAGAGCCATTAACGATCGCACATGTAGGGGAAAGATGTGCACATTCTCAGACCAAAGACGTATGTACTGTCTCCCCCATATACACTGAAAATGTATTGGGGGAAGATTGTGACATAGAGGGTCTTATTATTTCCTTAGGGAGACTAATATTTTCAATAAAATTTGATTATGCATAATGTTTATGCAATAGTTTTATGCACTTAGAGCATAATATTTATGCTTTGATTTTTAATCTATTCATTGTTTTTTTGAAAGATATTTATTGATAGATTTTTAAAGTTTTAAACATTTTAATATTTCTATTTTAACAGGTATTCGCCGCTAATGACCTTAGCTTCTTTGATACGGCAGATAATTTTAAATAATCAATCAATAAATCAAGTGCCAGCTAGCTGCAAGGCCAAACCTAAATGTGGTGTTTGTAGCAAGGGCACCGAAGTGTGCCTTTAAAGGCACCAAAGACGCCAATCCCCCAAACTGTGCCAAGAGCACCATGCCTGGAGCCTGGCTTGCTCTGCCAAAAAGAGGCGGCCCTCAGATGACAAGGTTGCTAAAAAACGACTAGACTTTGTTCCTGCTCCAAACAAGAGGGAAAATGCACCTCACCCCCCTAAAAGGAGGAAGCTCCTCTCCAGCCGCACCGAATATCTCCAATAAAATGGAGTTTCCGGCTATTGTAATATGCAGAAAAAGCACCGGGGGAATAAAGGTTCAAAACCACCAAAAAAGCCTCTCCAAGAGACGATAATCTCCTCTTTGGTGAGGAAGATATCACTCTCCTGCTGACTGCTGTATTCACTGCAGTAGCAACAGCTTTGGAAGGTCGAGTGAGGAGGCAGAGAAAGCAGTCACAGTTGCCTTGATGACAATGACTGAACTGTTGCAGTCCTGAAAGGGAGGAAGCTGGATAGACCGAAACCCGCCCCACCCTCACTTTAGGTCGAGACCCTTACCTACACCAAACCCTTTGGGCCCTGCAGGCAGAGCCAAAACCAGGATGAATCTGTGCAGTCAATACCAGAACAGGCTGACCTTACCATGTACAGCCGGCAAAGAAAAAAAACACAAAGTCTGACAAAAGAAAACCAAGCTTAACAAAAGTCAGACTACTAAGGGTCTCCACCTCCCAGTGACCCTGGATACCTACAAACAGCCCAAAAACGATGAAGATCCCTTAAACCCCGACGACTTTTACAATGGAGTTGTTAGACTCCGATATATCAGACTCTGAATCCGAAAAAAAACGTCTCATATGTAACTAACCCAAGTTCATCATGACACCCAAAAAATACATAGCTACTAGTGTACAAATATTGCATCCAGCCACTGAATATATATGGAGGAAGAGGGAGATCTTTACAGGTCTACATTCCTCCACATGACCTTTTGATTAGCGTCGACCCCCAGCTTACTAAAAGTGACGTCGTCCCGCGAGATGGACGAATTTGAGCCCCAGTGCCCAAGACCTTACGCATAAACCTTGGCGGTACTACCATCTCCGGTCAAAAAACACGAAGTTTTGTTCAATGAAAAATTTTGATCAGTTTCTCTCGTTTTTAGAGATTTATTTTGTTTAAATACTACATTTCAACGTTTCGTGATTGTCTATAAAACTGAAAATTTAAATTCCTCGTGATTTCGCATAGTTTTTTTTTCACGAATTTCTATGTACTTCACTCTCTTTTTGTATGAGATTCTTTAAACTTACTGTTAAAAATTCATTCATTTTATTCTTTCGTTCGTTTTAATTCGTTTACAAATTTTCTTTTAACCTTACGGTTAACCTACTTTCGTTCATAGCACACCTCTTCTCCCTGACCTGCCTCATACATATGGAAAGAAATATGAGTAGACAAGCTCGCATTTTCCCGTAATTTTTGGGTTTTTTATTGTAGGAAAATGGGATAACATTGCTCAATGTTTTCACATCTTATTTATGTTTGGATAAGCGTGTAAAGCGACTTTTGTATGAATTAAGTGTCTAAATATAGCATTAACATCCTCCCCTTATCAAAATGCACAGGGGTGTCAATTTAAATCGGGGTTGTGTAAATCGCCAGTAAATCTTCGCTCCCACGTACTAGGTATAAAGTAAACTGAAGTTATTAATTTCGATCGGCAACTTTTATTCTAGTTTGGTGTGAGCCTGTATTTACACCCGTTCATAAAGGACTAGGGGTTTAGGCTAGACTCGTTATTCCCCTTACTAAACAAGCCTTTCTCACCCTCACGGAAGTCGATGCATGTTCTGGGGAAAATCCTAGTCGATCGTGTGATTTCAAGATAGATACCCATAAGGGCACTGTTTTCATAAAAGATACGTAGAATGAGTAGGTTAATTATGGATCATGGATTGCGCGGTATATATCTCAACTGAAAAACTTTGTGTTGTCAGATGTTTGCAAAGAAAAATTTTTTTGTCACCTTTCATTACATTTGACTCAGTGTAGTAGTTTCCTTAATTTTGTATTAATATTATTGCTATATCTCAGTATTGTTAAAATAAACGTCAATCTTCGTGTTTTGATTCATTCTTTGTGAGTACACATCATATTCCCTCACACTCGCACATTCACTCATTACTCATTCCTCATCCATGAGAACAAAGGGACTGAAACCTTTCATTGATTGGATGTGTTTGTGGTAGGTGCGGGCGCAAGATCAATGATGTATTACAGTAAATCTGCAGTTTTTATACAAAATTAGCCCGCAAACATTATCTCTTTCGAAAGCGTTTTGCCTGTCGGGATAAGTGAAAACATGAAACACATTACTTCTTTTTTTCTTATTTTACATAATTTTCTTTCTCCGTGTGATGACTCATATCTATAAAGGGGATGGTGTGTACTCAAGCAGGTCCTTGCAGACTACTTACCCTCCCCTTCTCTATTTTCCTCTAATTCTTTGTGGAAAAGACAGAAAATAATAAAAGAAAAGAAAAGAATTGAATATCAGAACTATAACTACAAATGCAAATATCTCTAAAAAAAAGTTAATGGGCAATTAACATCTCCTCTCTATTGCTTTTTTTTTCTTAAAACATACCAGCTGGACCAAGAATATCCGACAAGGCACCCAAAGTGAAGAACTAGGTGCAGATACAGTCACTTTAGTATGTCGTACCCCCATACTGTACTGGACATGATGTACCCCCACTAGTCACAGGAGCTCAGACTGGGATAGTTTCCCCTCTTAACGCAGCTGCATCTGTATCTGGCAGCTATCTGTGCGGATCTCATCCCTGGAACATTTTTTAAACTCTATTCTTGTATCTTTTATTTTTCTGAATTTTCGTTCATGAACCCCCAAATTTATTTGAAATTGCTTTTAAACAGATGAATATTTTCACTTTTATTTTAATTTAAATTTAAAAACATTTTTTACGACAAAACACACGCCAAACCCTTCCTTGGGTTGTTTGTTCCCTGTCAGTGGGGTTCACGAGCAACCGGCTTCACGGGACGCCTCCTTCGCGTTTTCTTTGCTTTGATTCTAAGAGAGAGAGAGAGAGAGAGAGAGAAAAGAGAGAGAGAGAGAGAGAGAGAGAGGAGGGGAAAAGAGAGGAGAGAGAGAGAAAAGAGAGAGAGAGGGTAAGTAAAATTTTCATTATTTACAAGATGGCCAGTTAGGATATCTTATACGTATTATAAATTTTGAGAATACACAGACTGAGGGATCTCAGGGTTTTCTTGAATGTTTTGGTTTCTTTTTTACCCTTGATTTTGTTTTACTTTTAATTTATTTCATTTTTTTATTACTTTTTACCGAAGAAATAAAGACCCATAGAAACAAAATGAATATAAAAGAAAAGGGAAATAAGTTTAAATAAACAGATAATGTGACAATGGAAAAAAGGGTGATTATGACACTAAATTTTCAATTTGATTTGGGTTGTCCTTGCTCCCAAATCTTTTAAAAAGGGCCACCCTGTTCGAAGATCATACTCTGCAAGACCTGCGTTGTAATCTTATTGCATAGTAGAGGTTTCACTACAAAACAACAGAAGGGACCGCCTACCGGGGCGCTCATAGATCCAGAGAAGGACCATGTAGGTACCAATTGCCCAGGATACTGCGGCCCACAAAACCAGATGATGCTACGAGAACGCAGCCGAAAAGGACCTGGACGTGAACTGTTAACTTTGACGAGGACTACGTGGAAGTTTGGAGGACCTGGACGAAACCTTCGAGGGCGGAAGAATGTTAGCAGGACCAAAGAAGCCGACAGGAGGGGCAACCCGAGGATGATTCAAGGACAATTCACACAAGACGACGAGACGACATCGTAACGCCCCTATAGGTTTTGATAAAATTTCGCATGATAATGTGAGCTAAAATAAAATAACTCCGCTTTTCTTATGGAATTAGTGATTACCAAACTCCTGTAATCAAATAACGTGTATTTTAGGTGTCTGTAATTACTGATGTGGTTTGTATTCATCCTCCTAACCCACATTTAGACATCTGTTAATCAATAAACAGTTTATTTAATGATTTTTGTGCATATCCTGGATCCTGTGATTTTCCTCCCGTGGGAGGAAGGCTTGAAAAGAGCTTTGCAAGTAATTACTGCCTTTTTTGTCGCCTGATGCCCAATACTTCCACAAACAAAGAAATGTTTTCAATTATAGACCAATGCTTTCCACTAGTTTTACGAATAACATTTTTAGTATTTTATTCTCTACTTTCTAATATGCTTTTATTACCATTTTGAAACTTTTTTTAACCACCTTTTTTAATTAATAAGATACTGATTTTAATTCGCCCCAAAAACCCCTTTTGATTCAAAGAACTAAAAAAAGGGGAAGGGCACTGTATTTGCATAATAAATTCCCTGTGAGCAAAAATCTGGTAAAATCCCGTGAGGTGGGAAAAATTCCGGTTTGAAACAAATTTTGTAACCCACGTTTTAACGGGGTCACGAAACGGGGGCGTTTAGGAAAAGCTCATAAAGGGGGAGTTAAAAAGATACCTTTAAAGAAATATATCAGCGAAGTTATTTTTCTATTAAAACATTGTAAAAATTTATCATCACACACACACACAACACACACACACCACACCCACACAACACACCACACACACACACCACACCACCACAACACCATACACACAACATTTATATGTGTGGTTTTTTATCTGTATGAAAGTAACATATGGGTTGCGTAAATTCTATGGATAATAAAGGTCAGAACAACAAAAAGCAAATAAAATGCCTAAAAAATATTCTATAAAAAAAAATGGATCCTGTAAATTTGTTAAAAACAAGAACCAAAATGATGCAGGAACTGTAACAAATTTAAACTAGTAAAACAATTACGAAACCCCTTTAAAGAGGATTTTGAGAGAGAGGAGAGAGAGGAAAAAGAGAGAGGAGACGGGCAAAAAAATCACAACAGCGCCAACAGACGCCAGAAAAATAAAAAAGTAGAGGGATAGATACTGTGGGTAAAGATATATTATAAAGGGAAAGGGAACGCCGTTATACGAGATAAATAGACACCCAGAAATATAGATAGACAGATAGATAATCAGAGCTAATTGACTATAGAGAGATAGTATTGATTACCTCACGGATGTACAGTTTTATAAGTTTCCACGTGTAAAAGTACAGGTAGCAATAACAATGTTAATATCGTTGTAATGAAAATGGTTATCTGGCATTTCAGACTCCGGGAGTGTGATTATTCGAGTTGATTAACATTCTTTACAGGGTTCCTTGTAATTATTATTATTATTATTGTTATTTAATTATTATTATTATTTATTATTATTATTTTATTATTATTATTATTAATTATTAGTATTATTACTTAATTCTTATTATTATTATTATTAACTATTATTTTAAAAATACCAATCCTCCCTACCAGGACTCGAACCTAGGTCACTCCGGTATGAAACCGAGGGCCAGTGCTAAACCAACGTGCCACACGACCCACTAAAAGGGTAGTGCAAACTAGATCGTACGAGCTCCATCGACATTGAGCCTATCTACTCAATACTTGAGTAATGATTAGCGAAGTAGCGATATCAAGCGGCATTGCCTTATTCCATCTTTCATAAATATACCTCTGTAACATCTGACTTATGATTTGATTCTAATCAATTCCCCGAGTGGGGGGGAAAAAACGGGGAGTGAGCGTAAAAACTTCGGCTATCTTACTCAAGTATGAGTAGATGTAATGTCCTATGGAGCTATTAAGATCCTGTTGCACACTCCTTTTAGTGGGTCGTGTGAACGTTTGGTTTAGCATGGCCTCCGTTTCATACCGGAGTGACTAGTCGAGTCCTGGTACAGGGAGGATTGTTATTTATCGATATCAATGCGCATTGCTTATTCCATTTTCATTAAACTAGTATTATTATTATTACTATTATCTTATTTATCATTTTATTCTGTTACGCTTGCAATAGGAAATACCCGTTTTATATGTCTGTCCTACATCCATACAACTGTTTACTTTATTCAGATCATGAAAATTAAAGAAGCCTACGGTTGGGGGGAAATTCAATTTAACAAACAATTTATATTGTTAACCAAAAATATATCGTTTAATATATTTACTCTATCTTGTCTTGCATGCATGTATGCAAGTATGTAAGCAGTGTGTGTTGTGGGGGGGGATGGTTTGCAGGTAGGTGGTTGGACAGGGATTTCCCCTCCTTTGCTTAATGGTACACCAATGAACATCTATTACATAGTGTTTATCTACGCTTCCGAAAGGTCCATGATGTGCTGCATGAAGCTGCTCACTTGAATCCATGGAATCGGCATGTAAGGAAGATGGGACACCTCTCTAACTCACGCACGCAACTTTATTTTTAAATCTCACAAACTGTTATGTAATATCTTTTTTCACGTTCAAAACAATCATCTTTGTATGTCAGAACTCATTCCTGACTGCCTCGTTGCAAAAATAGAAATATCTGCTGGCTCTCATTGGTTGAACGAGATCGGAATTGTGAGGGAGATTCACTGATAATAAGTACGTGTTTATCCAAGCAGTGTTTCATTTTCGACTGTTGTGTGGAGAAAAGATATGATCCTTTTTTAACTGATTTATTCAAGCTGATTTGCATTCTTGGAACAGATACCTTCTGTCCTGACTCTCTCTCTCTCTCTCTCTCTCTCTCTCTCTCTCTAAGATCGGAAGGGGGGGGGGGGGGGGCACTTATAAAATACGTTAGCATGAATGAAAGTGGATATTAGAGAGGCCACCAGTCTTTGAGGTCCATTTATTTATTTGGATAGTCCTAATGGTCAGGAAAGTATTCGACAACTTCTTCTGGATTATAGGAATATCATTAACGCCATAAAGTTAAAACTATTCATATGAATTCACGTTTTTTGCACATACATAAAGGAACCCCAATTTCAGTACAAATTTGGTACAGGGATCGTTTTGCTTACATTTTTCCCTATTCCCAATTTTGTATCTTAGGCGAGTTAATAGAAACCGTATTCACAACTGACTCAGCTGCATCTGTTACTCAGGTTCTGCTTTCCGATGAAAACGAAATTACTTTTTGGAATATGCCGCAATGCAGCATTATTTTCACTACTTTTTTCAGAATATGAAGCAGGTACTTGCAACATTTGATTGCTATCATCTTCCAAGTGTGAGGCATTTATTATTATTTTATTATTTTGTGTGTGTGTGTGTGTTTTATAAAATCTGAATTTTCAAAGGAATTGTTTATATGAGCAAATAACGGTATTAAATAAATACAAATTTTTGTACATAACATAATCTTTATCTTAGAAACAGATTCAGCGGGAATTTCTGTATTATATATATATAATATCTATTATATATATAATCTATATATATATATATATATAGTGTTATATATAATATATATAAATTTATTTATATATATATATATATAAAATATCTTTACACACACACACATAAATATATATATGAGCGGACCTCAAAAAGTTTGTGGAAAAAAGACCATAACTAAAAATCTTATGGAAGGATTTTGAATTCAATGTGTATTGCGCCCACTCCTCTCTATGGTCAAAGCCACTATTTCCCTTTCTACTAGGAAAATCCACTCAGGCTTTATCTAGAGGGGCACTATTAATTAACGTCAAGTGTGAGCTCTCCTGTATCATTACCTGAGTCATGGACCCACACTATAAAAATATAAAAATCATAAGAGAGTAACTGATGATCTAATTACAGACTTAGACGTAACCTGAGAGAAGGGTAATAACAAACAAGTGATAATCTACACTTCTTGATATGTTGAATTATAATCATTAACTTGTACAACTAAAAACTTTAATTGACACAGATGTCCACTTCTCCACTAATGTGTGTAGTATAACTGTCCTTCTCTTATAGCTTCCTTCTTGAATCCTTTGTCTGTAGAGACTTTCCTCAAATTCCTTAATTTCTTCACTGTATCAGTTCAAAAGATTCCTAAGGATGGCATCTGCTTTACATCTGGTGCATCTCTCCAAGGACATCTCATGAGCAAACAAAACAACAAAACAGGAAAACCGAAAAAAAACATTCCTAAAAAAAAAGAAACAATTGTTCTACTTTAGGAATGATAACACAATAAAAAATTCAATATAACTGATTTCTTATAGGAACAAAACTACTTTTGACAAACAAACAAATTGTGTATATTCATGCCATTATATACGATCTGAGTAGTTTTATATTTATACATCATATTATTTTTATGAAACCCTCATTTTAGCATAGATAGTATTATTCTTTTATAAATCTCAATAACACTTACTCCTTGAATGGGTTTTAAATCCTCAATAATAACAGATAAACATCTGAATGGTATCCAAGTGCCATGTGTCAGCCACTAGCTGTGAAGAAGATATTCTATTTACCAATTTGTTCTCAAATGATTACTTTGTTATTGTTCTGTAATCAGATCTATAGTATTTCATAATCTTATTATTGATATTAGTACAGCTGAATGTTCTTTCTTACTTCTAGTATTTAAAGAATTTTACTAACCTTTTTCGGCATTTACCAGGCACTTGTCTCTGTTCTCTCTCTTTCTTTGGTTATGGTTATAATATCTGGGTTTAATACTGAATATTCTTAACATTTTAACATCTACTCAGATCACATATATTACAAGTATATGGTTCGTCTTAATCATACATGCATAATACCGGAACTTAAATGAATTTCTCCAGAAACAAAATAATACATATTGGGTTAAAGTTACCGAGAGTGACGCACTGATATAGAGAAAAATGGACATTGCCATCTTGTAGAGCATAAAAAATAGAGTAGGAAGCAATATAGGTAAATCTGCAGCGGCATTATATTAGCCGGGAAATGACAAATATAGGCCCTGCTTAACACCGCTCTGAGGCTAAGTCCCCATCCATGTTTACCTTGCGACTCTTGCGAGGACCAAAACAAATGTGACGCGTAACTCATTAATGCGATATAGCAAGTAGTCCTTGTATTGCTACGCGCTTGTAAGAACGATTATTTTGTAAATACCAGTGGCCGTTTTTCCAATTTCATATATTTAATGGATTCTTTTAATTTTATGATACATCTTTTACGTGTTTTGGTAATTTATACAATATCATTGTGCGCCTGCGCGTTTGCCACCGGGAGATTTGACAGGCCGGCAATGACATTACGTCGAGAAACGCCGGTGAGTAATGTTTTATTTCCAGTGCTGCGTCGATTCCAGGTAATTTTGAAAGCCATATTGTGGATATACAGGACAAATAGACATTAGTCCCTATCACAACCTTACATTTGAACCCATCAAGTGCCCCAAATGGCGAAAAAAAGTTATTATAAACCAAGCAATTGTGACCATAGACGGAACCGAAGGAACGTTCGGTGTATCGTGATATAAAGGTATGTGGTTTTACCCTGGGGGTCCAGGGGGTGTAGCCCCCAGGCTAGGCGTATATATTACCACAGGGGGTCCAAGGGGCGTAGCCCCCTGCCTAGGCATATATATTACCACAGGGGTAACAGGGGGCAGAGCCCCCTGGCTAGGGAATATATATATCGTAGTGTATAAATCCCACAGGGTTAAGGTTAGGTTGGTTTATTGGTTAGGACGCATTGTACGATTACCACAGGGGATGTGGATTATGTGAAACCCCGTAGGTTAAGAGTTAAGTTAAGTAAGTTTATTTACCACCCTGGCTTTCTGCTCAGGCGTGGGCAATCATGATTACAGTTTTACATATATCTGACATTGTACAGTAGTCTGTAACTACTGTAGTTGTACAAGGTAAAATAGAAATATAAATCATACATCATACAAAAATTATTACTTATATATGCTTTTGCCACTGTGTTTGAATAACACTGTTATTTGCTTACGGTAGTTATCACATAGTAAATTTAGGGTATAGTACGAGTATATCTTCCAATGTATCAGATGAAATGAAATATTCACATAGTTCTTTATACCTCATGTTAGGTGGTCTGAAAGGCTGTATCACATGACATTCCGAGATATAGTGCTCAAGCGTTCATTTGTTTTCTTCGTTACACAGTCTACATCTAGATTCATCTGCACTTCTTGCACCGTGCAGTTGCCAGTACATTCTGTAACCTAAACGTATTCTGGCAATAACCACGTCACACTGTCTGGTTTGACTTCGGTGCCACCCATAGGAAGGCTTGCCATCTCTATGCTGATCTTATACCTTATGGTACAGCTTTCAGGCCTTTGAGTGTTAATCAGATCTACTAGTTCTTCCTGATGAGAACTTTTCAATATAAGTGCAACCCTAGCAACAGGCATCCCAAGATCTATGTTCACAATATCCTTGCTGCAGGCTTCTTTCGCCAATTTGTCTACGTGGTCGTGCTTGCGTATGCCAACATGAGATGGTATCCATACAAATTGAATGTTGAAATTACGCTCTGTTGCAAAGGTTACGTTACGCTTAATGCAACTCACAATTTCTTCATCGCCACCTGCTTTGAAAGAATTTAGCGTCCGAAGAGCACTTTGAGAGTCACAGAAAACTACTCCAGAGCCCCTAGACATTAAGAATTCCGTTGCGAGGAGTATACCTGCCAGCTCCGTTTGTGTAGTGCTGGCCCAGTTTTGTATTCTCATATTAACTTGATGTTGTAGTAAGCCATTTTTGTATACAGCGCAAGCACAACCAGCTTTGTATCCAGACTGTACGGATCCGTCGGCGTAACACTCATATGCATCATCACCCATAGATTCTGTGTGTTCCGTTACCGTTGCTAGCGCAATTTGTTTCAACACACAGTTATGCACCCTGTTTTTTTTGTGGTAGACATGTAAGGTGCACGATCAATGTTGAATTTTTCCATGGTGGAATGGAGCGACATTTTGGTATTTTACTAATTGGAACATTGAGTTTTATAATGTTCATGGAGATTTTTTGTATCAGAGGGCACGCGTGTGTGTGATTTGTCACGTCTACTTGCGTGATTTTATGTTGCAGTTGTTTTTGGAAATCTGAGAGATACAAGGGTTCCCTCAGAACTTTGACCCCAAATATGGTGGAAATAAATATTATTCTATCAGAAATGGATGGTAAGTTTAATTCTGATCTCATGTTTACTATCCTTGCTGTTCTCGGGGCGCCGAGGATAATCCCCATAGCTTCATTTTGCACTACCTCCAAACTACCTATTTCTGATTCCTTACACTGCAACAAGTGCAGTGCATGGTAGTCTACAACTGACCTTATAAAAACCAAGTAAAAAAGTCTAGCGAGCTTAACATTGATGCCATGTTCTCTTCCGACAAGAACTTTCAAGGGTTTCAATCTCTCCCAGAGTCTCTTCTTTAGAGAGAAGACCAGGTCTGCATCATTTACATTTACCCCGAGATATTTATACTTGTGGCATATGTCAAGCTCCTGGTCACCTATGCGAAAAGTGGGTGGGGGTATGATACATGGGTTTAGAGACATTGTTTTCTCAGCGGAAATGACTAATCCACACTCATGAGCCTTTGCTGTGATTCTGTCGAGAATTATTTGCATCCTCACTTGTGATGATGCTCTGACGCATATGTCTTCAGCATAGCATATAATGGATTCACCATCCCCAAGTGGGATATCTGCCACCAGCTTGTGCATGAGGACATTGAACAGCATAGGGCTGAGAACTCCTCCCTGTGGCGTCCCAAGTTCAAAAGACTGTGAAGTGGAACTTCTCACTCCCCTGAACAGGACACTTGCAGATCTGTTCGAGAGATACAATCTAATCCAGTTCAATATCTTACCCCGGATGCCAAAGCTTACTAATTGTTCTAGGATAACTTCTCTGTTTGCAATGTCAAAAGCTGACTTAAGGTCAAGAAAAACAGTGTGCTTCCCTGGATTAGAGTGTGAAAAGTACTCTGCAAAGCAATGTTGTGTGTTACGTCCCGATAGAAATCCGTACAGTCTGTGAGATAATTTACCTTGTAACCTGTATCTGAGTCTGTTCAAAATTATCCTTTCTAGAACTTTGCATACACATGAGGTTAATGAAATTGGTCGGTATTTATCAGTGTTTGATTTCGGTATAGGGATGATTAGACTGCGTGTCCAGGGGCCAGGCAGAATACCATGTGACAAACTTAACCTGTATAGGTGCAAAAGAGGATTACCAGGTACCTGAGCTATAAGGCGGAGGACACTATAGGTAATTCCATCCTCACCTGGGGCGGACGCTTTTCCTTTGATCAGTGCATAGTTCAGTTCCCACTCAGTGATCTCAGCAAAGTCTGAGGGGTCAGTATCAGAGCATCCAATCTCAATGGCAAATTTGCGTGCAATTTTAGATTGACTAAGGTGATCCTGAATATTTGTGGGAAGTGAGCTCAATTTAGACACTCCAGCCCATTGACTAAGGAGCATATCTGCTTGTGCAAGAGGACTATGGAACTGCGGGGTGTTAGTTGGTTTGCCTGAAATTCGATTAATTTTTTTTCCAGACCTCCGACATTGAGGTGTTATTGTTAATGCTTTGTAGGAACTATTCAAAGTGTTCATTTCTGAAATGAGTTTTTAATTCCCGTAGGTTTTTGTTAGCCTTAAGAAATTCAATAAGGTTGTCACGGGTATTATCCTGCTTGTAGATATCATAAAGCTCCTGAACTCGCTTTTGTTCCCTTAATAATGTAGGGTCACCGACCCACTTAGGTTGTTTGGAGCGTTGTGAGTTGCTGTTCTTGAAGGTTTTCTTTGGACAGACCCAAGTGTTGTAGTAATCAGTGACCACTATTGTCATGTCCATGGAAAATTTATCAACACTTGTTACTGTGTAATCATTATACCAGTCATAGATACGTGGTTTAAAGTGATGCTCAAGGTAAGGGGGGATAGAAATTTTGACCCTATTTGTTTTTGTAGACTGAGTATTATCAACAGCATATCTCATTACTATTGCAAAGTGGTCACTGATTAGCTCTGTTGCAAGCATGCTTCTGACGTTTCCATGCACAAGATCCCTTCCTATTACATAATCTAGCCTGCCCCCCACCACGTGAGTTTGCCTGTCTGTATCATATACTGTCATAGATCTGTTGTTCACAAAATGTCGGAACTCTTCGCCATTTTCATTGCATTGACTATCTCCAAATGTATAATGTCTAGCATTAAAATCTCCCATGCATATTGCGCCGTGATTCTGAAAGTTGGGCAGTGAATCAGTCTGAAACTTTCTACACCTTGCGTATACATTGTACAGAGAGAAAAACCCAGAGGCTGTTCGAATATGTAAATGCTGATACTGCACATTATTGTCATTAGATTTCTGCACCAACTTATGCGGTATGGTGTCACTGACATAAGTCAATAGGCCTGTCATTCCTGTGTTCGTATAGGAGTGGTAGCCTCTAATTCTAGGGGCGGTTTTTATTTTAGTGGCTGATGTGAAGGGATCTTGTAAACAGATAACGTCAACATTATTGTTATGAATATAGTAAAGCAAGTCATTAATTCTACGGTTGACACCACGTATATTCCATGAAAGAAAAGTAATTGTTTTCTTGTCCCCCATCACACCCTATGTTTAACTGATTGGTCAAATTTCTGTTTGATGAAACTCTTTAGTCTGCATATTTCTTGTACTGCATTACGTATTTGTGTTGTATCTTCTTTATTTATCTGTTTGCGCGCTTTCCGCGTATTGATACTATACGCATAATCCGTACCTGATAGCATTTTCTGAGTGATGTCCCACAGATCGGCCGTTTCCTTCGCATCTTCGTCAGCGTCATTTTTACGGTCACTGTCGTCACTGTTTTCAGATGGTCCGTCGTGCGTAATAATAATATCAGAGACCTCATTCGTATTTTCAACATCACTAACATCACTAACATCATCAGAACGCACGTGCGTAATAATAATATCAGAGACCTCATTCGTATTTTCAACATCACTAACATCATCAGAACGCACATTTTCCCTGTCTACATGCTCACTTTTGTTCTCCATTATCATTTTTTTCAATTGAGCAATCTCTTGCCTGATGTTTTTTTTCATTTCAGCAATCTCTTGCCTGATGCTTCTTATTTCCTCGGCCGTATCCATGTCTTTTTTACCAATGGTTTCTCCTATGGCACTGTTTCCTAGGATGGGGAATCCCCCTGGCAGTTGCGGGAATTCCTGTGGGTTGGTGACGTCACGCGGCCCTGGGTGGGTGCGTGTGGCTGGGCTGGGCATCGCCACTCCGCGGTCGATGGGTACGGTCGGGGCAGGTGGGGGGGGTGCTCGTGGCGGTTTGTGGGGGCAGTTACGGTGCCAGGCCGTCACACCTTCCGCTCTGCACCTG
>NC_051422.1:24724985-24737736 GCF_015228065.2 Penaeus monodon
ACTATGTAATAGATGTTCATTGGTGACCATTAAGCAAAGAGGAGGAACATCCTGTCCAACACCTACCTGCAAACCATCCCCCCCCACACACACACATACTTACATACTTGCATACATGCATGCAAGACAGATAGAGTAAATATATTAAATCGATATCAATTTTTGGTAACAATATAAATGTCTGAGAAATGAATTTCCCCAACCGTAGGCTTCTTGTAATGTTCTTCACTGATCTGAATAAAGTAAACAGTGTATGGATGTAGACAGACATTTATAAACGGGTATTTCCTTCATGCAGCGTAACAGAATAAAATGATAATAATGATAATAGTAATAATAATAAATAATAGTGAAAGATGGAATAATGCAATGCCGCATTGATATCGATAAATAACAATCCTCCCTGACCAGGACTCGAACCTAGGTCACTCCGGGTATGAAACCGGAGGCCAGTGCTAAACCAACCGTGCCACACGACCCACTAAAAGGAGTGTGCAACTAGGATCTTACTAGCTCCATAGACATTACCTATCTACTCATACTTGAGTAATGATAGCGAAGTTTTACGCTCACTCCCCGTGGGCACTCGGTGGAAATTGATTTAGCAATTCAAATCCTAAGTCAGATGTACCGAGGTATATTTATGAAAGATGGAATAATGCAATGCCGCATTGATATCGATAACTTCGCTATCATTACTCAAGTATGAGTAGATAGGTAATGTCTATGGAGCTAGTAAGATCCTAGTTGCCACACTCCTTTTAGTGGGTCGTGTGGCACGGTTGGTTTAGCACTGGCCTCCGGTTTCATACCCGGAGTGACCTAGGTTCGAGTCCTGGTCAGGGAGGATTGTTATTTATTTAATAATAATAGTAATAATAATAATAATAATAATAATAATAATAATAATAATAATAATAATAATAATAATAATAATAACAATAATAATAATAATAATTACAATGAACCCTGTAAAGAATGTTAATCAACTCGAATAATCACACTACCGGAGTCGAAATGCCAGATAACCATTTTCATTACAACTGATTATTAACATTGTTATTGCTACCTGTACTTTTCACACGTGAAATTATAAAACTTCGTACATCGTGGTAATCAATACTCTCTCTCTCTCAGTCAATCTACCTCTGATTATCTATCTGTCTATCTATATTCTGGGTGTCTATTTATCTCTGTATAACGGTCTGTTCTACTTTCTCTTTATATATATATCTTTACCTATCTATGTATCTATCCGTCTACTTGTTTATTCTTCTGTCTGTCTGTATGGCTGTCTGTCTGTCTGATTGTTTGCCTGTCTCTCTCTCTCTTTCTCTCTCTCTCTCTCTCTCTCAAAATCCTCTTAAAGGGGTTTCGTAATTTGTTCACTATGTTAATTCGTCTACAGCTTCTCTGCACTCATTGGTATCTTTGTTCTTAACAAATTCACAGGACTCCATTACTTTTTTTATAGAATATTCTTCTATAGGCATTTCATTTGCTTCATTTGTTGTTCATGACCTTCATTATCCATAGAATTCACTGCAACCCATATGTAGATACTTACATACAGATAAACACACACACTATATACATGTGTGTGTGTGTGTGTGTGTGTGTGTGTGTGTGTGTGTGTGTGTGTGTGTGTGTGTGTGTGTGTGTGTGTGTGTGTGTGATGATATAATTATACATATGTTCAATATGAAAGTATCTTCTGCTGATATATTTACTTCTAAATGTGTATCATTTTCAACTCCACCCTTTATGAGCTTATCCTAAACGCAGTTGCGTGACCAGTTAAAGCGTGGATTACAAATTCAGTTTCAATCCTGGACATTTCTCCCACCTCACGGGATTTCCTACCAGTATTTTTGCTCACAGGTAATCTTATTATGCAAATACAGTCGTCCCTCCTCCTTTTAATAGCTTCTTTGATATCAAGAGGGTTTGTGGACTGAATTAACGTCAGTATCATTATTAATTAAAACTGGTGGTTAAAAATGTTACAACACTGGTAATAAAAGCAGTATTAGAAGTAGTAAGAATAAAATACTAAAAATGTTATTCGTAAATACTAGTGGCAGCATTGGTCTATAATTGCAACATTTTCATTGATTGTGGAAGTATTGGCATCAGGCGACAAAAAAGGCAGTAATTACTTTGCAAAGCTCATTTCAAGCCTTCCTCCCACGTGGAGTGAAAATCACAGGATCCAGGATATGCACACAAATCATTGATAAACTGTTTTATTTGCATTAACAGATGTCTAAATGTGGGTTATGGAGGATGAATACAAACCACATCAGTAATTACAGACACCTAAAATACACGTTAGTTGATTACAGGATTTTTGGTAATCACTAATTCCATAAGAAAAGCGGAGTCTATCTTATTTTAGCTCACATTATCATGCGAAATTTTATCTAACCTATAGGGTGCGTTACGATGTCGTCTCGTCGTCTTGTGTGAATTGTCCTTGAATCATCCTCGTGGTTGCCCCTCCTTGTCGGCTTCTTTCTGGTCCTTGCTAACATTTTCCGTCCTCGAAGGTTTCGTCCAGGTCCTCCAAACTTCCACGTAGTCCTCGTCAAAGTCTAACAGTTCACGTCCAGGTCCTTTTCGGCTGCGTTCTCGTAGCATTCATCTGGATTTGTGGGCCGCAGTATCCTGGGCAATTGGTACCTACACTGGTCCTTCTCTGGATCTATGAGCGCCCCGGTAGGCGGTGCCTTCTGTTGTATTGTAGTGTACCTCTACTATGCAATAAGATTACAACGCAGGTCTTGCAGAGTATGATCTTCGAACAGGGTGGCCGTTTTAACAGATTTGGTAGCAAGGACAACCCAAATCAAATTGAAAATTATAGTGTCATAATCACTTTATTCCATTGTCACATTATCTGTTTATTTAAACTTATTTCCCTTTTTCTTTTATATTCATTTTGTTTTCTATGGTGTCTTTATTTCTTTCGGTAAAAAGTAATAAAAAAATGAAATAAATTAAAAGTAAAACAAAATCAAGGGTAAAACGAAACCAAAACATTCAAGAAAACCCGAGATCACGCAGTCTGTGTATTCTCAAAATTACAATACATATAAGATATCCTAACTGGCCTCTTGTAAATAATGAAAATATACTTACCTCTCTCTCTCTCTCTCTCTCCCCTCTCTCTCTCTCTCTCTCTCTCTCTCCTCTCTCTCTCTCTCTCTCTCTCTCTCTCTCCTCTCTCTCTCTCCTCTTAGACTCAAAGCAAAGAAAACGCGAAGGAGGCGTCCAGTGAAGCCGGTTGCTCGTGAACCACACTGACAGAGGAACAAACAACCCAAGGAAGGGTTTGGCGTGTGTTTTGTCGTAAAAAAATGTATTAAATAAGTTAAAATAAAAGTGAAACTTATTCATCTGTTAAAAGCAATTGCAAATAAATTGGAGGTCATGAACGAAAATTCAGAAAGTAAAAGATACAAGAATAGAGTTTAAAAAATGTTCCAGGGATGAGATCCGCACAGATAGCTGCCAGATACAGATGCAGCTGCTGTTAAGAGGGGGAACTATCCTA
This sequence comes from Penaeus monodon, assembly GCF_015228065.2. Lineage (NCBI taxonomy): Eukaryota > Metazoa > Arthropoda > Malacostraca > Decapoda > Penaeidae > Penaeus > Penaeus monodon. The sequence continues at coordinate 24,728,542 of NC_051422.1, forward strand.
GTCTGAGCTCCTGTGACTAGTGGGGGTACATCATGTCCAGTACAGTATGGGGTACGACATACTAAAGTGACTGTATCTGCACCTAGTTCTCACTTGGGTGCCTTGTCGGATATTCTTGGTCCAGCTGGTATGTTTTAAGAAAAAAAAAGCAATAGAGAGGAGATGTTAATTGCCCATTAACTTTTTTTTTAGAGATATTTGCATTTTGTAGTTATAGTTCTGATATTCAATCTTTTCTTTTCTTTTTATTACTTCTGTCTTTTCCACAAAGAATTAGAGGAAAATAGAGAAGGGAGAGGTAAGTAGTCTGCAAGGACCTGCTTGAGCTACACACCATCTCTGATAGATATGAGTCATCACACGGAGAAAGAAAATTATGTAAAATAAGAAATAAGAAGTAATGTGTTTCATGTTGTTCACTTATCCCGACAGGCAAAATCGCTTTCGAAAGAGATAATGTTTGCGGGCTAATGTGTATCATAACTGCAGATTTACTGTAATTACATCATTGATCTTTGCGCCTGCACCTACCACAACACATCCAATCAATGAAAGGTTTCAGTGCCTTTTGTTCTTCATGGATGAGTGAATGAGTAATGAGTGAATGTGCGAGTGTGAGTGAATATGATGTGTACTCACAAAGAATGAATCAAAAACACGAAGATTGACGTTTATTTTAACAATACTGAGATATTAGCAATAATATTAATACAAAATTAAGGAACTACTACACTGAGCTCAACATGTATTGAAAGGTGACAAAATAATTTTTCTTTGCAAACATCTGACAACACAAAGCTTTTCAGTTGAGATATATACCGCGCAATCCATGATCCATAATTAACCTACTCTATTCTACGTATCTGTTATGTAACAGTGCCCTTATGGGTATCTATCTTGAAATCACACGATCGACTAGGATTTTACCCAGAACATGCATCGACTTCCGTGAGGGTGAGAAAGGCTTGTTTAGTAAGAGAATAACGAGTCTAGCCTAAACCCCTAGTCCTTTATGAACGGGTGTAAATACAGGCTCACACCAACTAGAATAAAAGTTGCCGATCGAAATTAATAACTTCAGTTTTACTTTATACCTAGTACGTCGGAGCGAAGATTTACTGGCGATTTACACAACCCCGATTTAAATCTGACACCCCTGTGCACTTTGATAAGGGGAGGATGTTAATGCTATATTTAGACACTTAATTCATACAAAAGTCGCGTTACACGCTTCATCCAAACATCAATAAGATGTGTAAACATTGAGCAATGTTATCCCTATTTTCCTACAATAAACAACCAAATTACGGGAAAATGCGAGCTTGTCTACTCATATTTCTTTCCATATGTATGAGGTCAGGTCAGGGAGAAGAGGTGTGCTATGAACGAAAGTAGGTTAACCGTAAGGTTAACGAAATTAGTAAACGAATTAAAACGAACTGAAAGAATAAAAATGAATGAATTTTTAACAGTAAATTAATGAATCTCATACAAAAAGAGAGTGAAGTACATAGAAATTCGTGAAAAAAAATCTATGCGAAATCACGAGGAATTAATTATCAGTTTGATAGACAATCACGAACACGTTGAAAATGTAGTATTTTAAACAATATAAATCTCTAAAAACGAGAGAAACTGATCAATTATTCATTGAACAATACTTCGTGTTTGTTGACCGGAGATGGTAGTACCGCCAAGGTTTATGCGTAAGGTCTTGACACTGAGCTCAAATTCGTCCATCTCGCGCACGACGTCACTTGTAGTAAGCCTGGGGGTCGACGCTAATCAGAGGTCAGTCGTGGATGGAATGTAGACCTGTAAAGATCTCCCTCTTCCTCCATATATATTCAGTGGCTGGATGCAATATTTGTACACTAGTAGCTATGTATTTGTTGTGTGTCATGATGTAACTTGGTGTTAGTTACATATGAGACGTTTTTATTTTCGGATTCAGAGTCTGATATATCGGAGTCTAACAACTCCATTGTAAAGTCGTCGCTGGTTAAGGGATCTTCATCTGTTTTTGGGCTGTTTGTTAGGTTATCCATGGGTCCACTGGGAGGTGGAGATCCTTTAGTAGCTCTGACTTTTGTTAAGCTTGGTTTTTCTCTTGTCAGACTTTGTGTCTTTTTTCTTTGCCGGCTGTACATGGGTAAGGTCAGCCTGTTCTGGTATTGACTGCACAGATTCATCCTGGTTTGGCTCTGCCTGCATGGCCAAGGTTGGTGTAGGTAAGGGTCTCGACCTGAGTGAGGGTGGGGCTGGTTCGGCTCTATCCAGCTTCCTCCCTTTCAGGACTGCAACAGTCTCAGTCATTGTCATCAAGGCAACTGTGACTGCTTTCTCTGCCTCCTCACTCGACCTTCCCAAAGCTGTTGCTACTGCAGTGAATACAGCAGTCAGCAGGAGAGTGATATCTTCCTCACCAAAGAGGAGATTATCGTCTCTTGGAGAGGCTTTTATGGTGGTTTTTGAACCTTTATTCCTCCGGTGCTTTTTCTGCATATTTACAATAGCCGGAAACTCCATTTTATTGGAGATATTCGGTGTCGGCTGGAGAGGAGCTTCCCTCCTTTTAGGGGGGTGAGGTGCATTTTCCCTCTTGTTTTGGAGCAGGAACAAAGTCTAGTCGTTTTTTAGCAACCTCTTGTCATCTGAGGGCCGCCTCTTTCCTGGCAGAGCAAGCCAGGCTCCAGGCATGGTGCCTCTTGGCACAGTTGGGGCATTTGGCTGTCCTTCGTGTGCCTTAAGGCACACTTCGGTGCCTTGCTACAAACACCACATTTAGGTTTGGCCTTGCAGCTAGCCTGGCACTTGATTGATTGATTGATTATTTAAAATTATCTGCCGTGTCAACAGCTAAGGTCATTAGCGGCGAATACCTTGTTAACTAGAAATATTAAAATGTTTAAAACTTTAAAAATCTATCAATAAATATCTTACAAATAACAATAAATAGATTAAAAATCAAAGCATAAATATTATGCTCTAAGTGCATAAAACTATTGCATAAACATTATGCATAATTAAATTTTATTGAAAATATTAGTCTCCCTAAGGAAATTAATAAGACCCTCTATGTCACAATCTTCCCCCAATACATTTTTCAGTGTATATGGGGGAGACAAGTACATACGTCTTTGGTCTGAGAATGTTGCACATCTTTCCACTACATGTGCGATCGTTAATGGCTCTTGGCATCCTTCACAAAGTGCTTCATTTTTAGCCATCATTGGCCCCATGAGTCAGTCTTGTGTGCCCAATTCTTATTCTTGTTAATACAACTTCTACTTTTCGGTTGGGATGGATGCTAGTCGCCCAACTGCCAAGGTCATCTCTAATGTCTCGCAGTTTGTTTCTGGAGGTATGCCTCCATTGTTCCCTCCATTTATCACGAAGACAACTTCTGATGCTGGGTTTCAGGTCGGTGTGTGGGAGAGGAAAACGAGCATCACAAGGCTGAGCGGCAGCTGCCTTGGCCTTCTGATCAGCTCGCTCATTCCCACTGATACCAACATGCGCTGGCACCCAACATAAGAGTTATCTTTTTACGTGTTGACATCAGTGCAAGCCAATCTTGAACCTCCCTCACTATTGGATGTGATGAGTTTAAGCTCTTGATTGCTTGTAAGGCACTACGAGAGTCACAGTATATCACAACAGAATGGTTCGTAAGATCTCTAGTCATCTTAACTGCTGTAAGGATGGCATGTAACTCTGCAGTGAAGATCGAGGCTGCTAGAGAAAGACTGCCAGATGCAGTCTTCCTTCTGCTCACTGCTGCAAAACCCACGCCATTTTCAGATTTCGAACCATCTGTATAAATTGCATCTGATCCCCGGTATTTAGAAATGTGCTGAAGAAATTTCTCTCGGACTTCTGCTTCGGATCTCTCCCCTTTCCCAATTCCGACTAAATCCAGTTCGACTTGATTAGTCCAAGGCGGAAATTGGGGAATTCCAACAGCCAGAACCTTAGAGAGATTTAAATTAAGATCTTCCACAAGATTCCTCATTCTCTCACCATAGGATCGGCTATCTTTAAGGGGGTTGAAAACCAATCTGGATGTAGGAGATCCTGGAATCCTTTGTGGTCTCGTGTAGTAAATCAGGTTCATGTATTCTCGGTGTAATGAAAGAGGTGGTTCTCCACTCTCAGCATACAGGGACTCCACAGATGAAGACCTGAAAGCCCCAGTACAGATTCTGAGAGCTTCATTATGAACCGAGTCTAACATCCGTAGAACAGTGGGAGTTGCAGATGAATAAGCTTCACATCCATAATCAAGCTTACTACGAATAAGCGCTCGGTAAAGCCGTAGAAGCGTTGTGCGGTCTGCACCCCAAGATAGATGTGAAAGAACCCGCAAAATACTAAGTGCTTTTGTAGCCTTTACTTTCAACTGTTTTGATGTGAGGCACCCATGTAAGCCTTGAGTCAAAAATTAGACCCAAGTACTTCACCTCTTGGACAAATTGCAGTGGGTTTGCTCCTAAATAGAGGGAAGGATGGAATTTTCCTCGTTTGTGGAAATGTATAGCCATGGTCTTGCTTGGGGAAAATTTGAACCCATGATATGTTGTCCACTGTACAACCTGATTTATTGCAGCCTGCATGTGTCCTTGCACATCCTGTAAGCTTCCTCCTGAGCAGTACAGTGTAAAGTCATCCACATACAGATTACATGAGACAGAACTTGGAACAACCTTTACAATGTCATTTATAGCAATGGCAAACAGGGTCACACTTAAGACACTCCCTTGTGGGACCCCTTCCAGCTGATCTTCCAGATTAGAGAAACTGTTTCCCCCGAACTCTAAATTCCTGTTAGCAAGGAAGCTTTGTATGAAGGTAGGTAATGCTCCTCTTAAACCAATGTCATACAACTTCCTGAGTATGCCATGCTTCCAAGTAGTATCATAAGCCTTTTCAAGGTCAAAGAAGACTGCTATCATGTGACGTCGCTGTGCGAAGGAATTCTGTATAGCAGTTTCCATCCTTACAAGTGCATCTGTGGTCGATCTCAATCTTCTAAACCCATATTGATATGGAGTCAGCACGTTTTCCTTTTCTAGCATCCATGTCAACCTGAAGTTTACCATTTTCTCCATCAGCTTGCAGATGCAGCTGGTGAGGGAAATTGGTCTGTAATTTCCTGGTGTGGAAGCATCCTTGCCAGGTTTAGGGACAGGAATGATTATAGACTCTTTCCATGTGGATGGCACTGTACCCTCCCTATATATCCTATTGAATAAGTCCAACAAGAACTTCTGGGATCTCTCTGGTAAGTGAGATATCATTTGGTATGGAATATCGTCACTTCCTGGGGCAGTCTTACGGCAGAGCTGCAAAGCAGGTTCCATCTCCTTGCTCAAAAATGGCAAGTTGTATGGAAGTTCTGCTGCAGTCCTACTGAAGAACGACACTGGATGTCGTTCCTGTTCAGCCCGAAGAGTGGAGAATCGGGCAGTGTAAGATGCTCCAGAGGAGATCTCTGCCATGGATTTAGCTAGCTCATTAGCAACATCTTTTTTATCTGTGATGATTATGCCATCAATCTTCAAAGCAGGTGGTGACAGTGATGTGATCTTTCCAGCGATCTTACGCACCTTGCCCCATACCCATGCTAAGGGGGTCCCAGAGTTAATCAAGGAGACATACTGTCTCCATGACGTCCGTCTGGCCTCCTTTAGCACTCGCCTGGCCTTGGCTCGGGTCTTTTTGTAATGGATCAAGGTTACATCACTGGGGCGTAGTTTCAACTGCCTTAATGCAGCTTTTGTTCCTCTGACAGCTTGTTGGCATTCATAAGACCACCATGGTACTGGAGGTCGACGGTAATGCCCACTACTTTTGGGAATGGATGCTTCTGCTGCAAGGTGAATTCGTGATGTGAAGTGATTAACAGCATCTTGAACACACTGGAAATCATTCACAGATCCATGCAATACTGCAGTTGATCTAAAAAGATTCCAGTCCGCATGTTCAAGTCGCCATCTCTGCACTCCATTGGCTGGAATACCATTCACCTCCTCCAAAAGTATTGGAAAGTGGTCGCTTCCATGTAAGTCTTCCATAACCTGCCAAGTGAAATTCATCTGTGAATCAGGTGAGACAATTGACAGGTCTATATTGGAGAATGTCCCAGTTTGAATTTGGAAATGTGTGGGAGTGTCACTGTTCAATAAAACTGCATCTACTCTTAAGAGCAAGGACTCCAATGCCCTTCCTCGAGGGTTGCACAAAGTGTCTCCCTAGAGGTGATGCCTACCATTGAAATCTCCCAAGAGTAGAAATGGATGTGGCAACTGCCCAAGTAGATCTTCCAAATCATTTATGTTGAGATTATGTGGAGGAAGGTAGATAGATGCAACAGTGTAAGGTCGTGTCAAGCCTATTCTCACAGCCTTCACCTGCAGTGTTGTCTGCAGGTGGATGGGCTGGAAGGGAATATCTTGACGTACCATTACTGCTACTCCTCCATGAGATCCATTGTCAAAAGTCCCATAATGGGCTTGAATTTGGAATCCTCTCAGGGAAATCGGATGATTTTCCCTGGTCATAATCTCTTGTAGGCATACACAAACTCGGTTACATGAAGCTATCAGATGTTGCAGTTCTTCCCATTTTACATGAATTCCCTGACAGTTCCATTGGATTAGGGTATCCAGTTCTTTAAACTATTTTTTCATAAGGTGTTTGGCAGCACCTGTGGTCAAGGTTTGCCCTACACCTTTAGGTTGTCCCTTTCCAGGACCTTGGGAGAGTCTTTTGAGGGGTTGTTTACCCGTGGAACTAGTTTCCACAGGCTTCCTTTTGACAGGCTCAGGATTTCTTTGCCTGGACAAAGAACGGACCTGAGCCTTTGCTTCAGGGGCATTCTGCCTAGCAGCAGAGGCCCCTGTGGATGTGGTGGCAGCTGGAGCTGTCACCGTTGAGACCCCTGGAGCCCTTCCTGACGGCTCCAAAGACCCCACCTTGAAATGAGTCTTTTGAACAGACTCAGGATTCCTTTGCCTGGGCAAAGGACAAACCCGAGCCTTTGCTTCAGGGGCATTCTGCCTAGCAGCAGAGGCCCCTGTGGATATGGTGGCAGCTGGGGCTGTCACCATTGAGGCCTCTGGAGCCTCACCTGATGGCTCCAAAGACCTTACTTTGGGAGGAGGAGTCTCTTCAATAGACCCCTCACTCCTACTCCATTTCTGGTGGAATTCACCAGAGGCAGTTTCAGGAATTGGGGACTGAGGTTTAAAAGAAGTGGCAGAGTGTGTGGTGTAAGAAGCATTGGAAGGCAAGGGTTGGTGGGAAGGAGGATGAGCCAGAACCAAAGCAAAGGATTTACCTGGCTGTCCAAACAGCACATGGGCACGTCGCTTTGCCACTGGAAAACTAACTTTCTCCTTGCTCCTTATTATCAATACTTCTTTCTCAAATTTGTACCTTTTACACTGCTTTGAAGAAGCTTCATGAGCTTCTTTGCAGTGGTAACAGCATATTGGACCTGGACAGTTGTCATCTCCTTGATGACCTGTCGTACCACACTTAACACATATTCTTGGTTGTCCATTTTCCTTAAAACGGCAAGAGTTGGCTCCATGCCCATAACCCTGGCAGTGGAAGCACCGCATAGGGTTGGGCACATATGGCTTTACCTTGAGGTGGTACCATGCCAACTTAACTGATTCTGGAAGGACCAACGTATTAAAAGTTAGAAGGAGAGCTGGTGTAGACTGTTCCAAACCGTCAACTTTCTTCTTAAAACGTTTTACTGCCACTACATTAAAATTCTCTAGTTCCTCTAACAGTTTCTCCTCAGAATACCTCATCAGGTCTCGGGAAAAGACAATTCCCTTACACTGATTGAGGGTTTTGTGAGGAGAACATGAAACTTTAGCCCCAGGAATGTCGCATATCGCACGCAGACGGTCACTCTCGTCTGGTGATGAAACCTCAACTATTAGGCTACCATCTCGCTGTGGGGTGATGCGAGGATCACGTTGACATACTTCAACAATTTTTTGATGTACTTCGAAAATATCAAGATCCATGATTGATACACCTTCAATGGTCTTCACTACTAGGTACTTACTATATGAAATGTTTTCATATTTACCAGGTAAGATTTCCTTAGTGGATTGAGGAGGACTTTTCCCCTTCTTACCTGGTTTGGGAGCCCGGGAACCATTACGATTCCCATTCTTGCCCTTTGGAAGCTGGAAAGGTTCCAAAGTGACAATACGTGATGTTCCAGAGGGAATGGTCGGGGGATTGCATAGGTCGTCAGGGAGAGAGCTAGATCTTTGTAAATTTGTAGTACTCATACAAATTGGAATTCTTCATTTCCTCACCCCCCCACCCACCATGGAGTCCAACGAGGGGAAGCTATAGTTGGGGCTCAAAATCTCCCAACAGCCACAGGGGTAATGAGGAAATATACGCAGCCACTATTACAGTACTGATGGCAGTCGCGGGACCTATGCGCTACCGACTAAATAGTACCTGCTTGACCCTAGCCATATTTGACCAGCCGATTGACTTGACCGGGCCTTGATCAAGCCACCCGTCTAGCCAGAATAAAGGACCAAAGAGGTGTGTTGCTAGCTGCAGGGCACAGCGTGCAGCATTGCTCAACCTCCAGGACTCCTGTCTCCTGGTAATACGGGATGCCACGCACGGCAAAGACACGTGGGAGAGTTCTCCCTGGTCCAAGATGGAATGAACCAGGGGTGGGTGCACCATCCCCTCTCATAGGCCTTGGTGCACCAGGAAGCCATTTTTGTCTCATCCCTCACTGGTGACCCCTCCAGTATGGGTAGCCCTCTGGTCCGGCTCACCAGATCATTGAGACCTCAAGCCCCCCCACCGCGGCAAGGCGGCTTCCATTAGGGGGGCCTGGCACTTGAAGCACTGAAGTGGCTCAGGCTATAACAGATACAGAACCCTATTATAATGGCTTTGCAGGGGTAGTGATACTTGTATAACGGCATAACTCATTATTGCCAAGAGTACCACACAGTAGGGGAACACATGAGACGATGCAGCTGGAGGAAGCATAGGGGGAGCTAGGTGAGTTCACCAGTCCTGTCTGCTACATTGTACATTGCTTGGCCACCTACTCACACCTTGCCCTCGATGCGCCTTAGATTGACCTGGTTGTCTCATTCTGTCATTGTCCTGGATAGTCGTCACTATCGT
>NC_051422.1:24737836-24742836 GCF_015228065.2 Penaeus monodon
GCTTTGATTATTTAATATCAGAAATTTGCTGAGGGGTTTGCTACCAATAGAATTGCCAAACAAACTTTTTTTTTTTATTTATCATAAATAATGCATTCTATAATTTCATTGCTATATATACATACACCCATACATACACCCACACCAACACCCATATATATATATATATATATATATATATATATATATATATATATATATATATATATACATTTATATAAGGCCGCGGTGGCCAAGTGGTTAGAGCATCGGACTCAAGACTGGCACGACGGCAATCTGATTTCGACGGTTCGAGTCACCGGCCGGCGCGTTGTTCCCTTGGGCAAGGAACTTCACCTCGATTGCCTACCTAGCCACTGGGTAGCCAAGCCAGCCCAAGTCAGTGCTGGGCCCAAGCCCGGGCAAATAGAGAGAATGATTACCTAAAAGGTAACACCAGCACTCTCCGTGGAAAGGAACTGGGTACCCTACCACGTACTCACTCCAAGAGCATCACAACATGAAAACTACAATTAAGTATCATGCTGTGGCCACGGCGGCTGAAACATGAACCTACCGTTAAAAAAAAAAAAAAAAAAAAAAAAAAAAAAAAAAAAAAAAAAAAAAAAAAAAAAAATATATATATATATATATATATATATATATATATATATATATATATATATATATATATATATGTATATATAAGTATGTGTGTGTATGTAGATATATACATACAAATATTGTGTGTATATTTTTACTTATGTACATATATACTTATAAAGATTGATCGATAGATAGATAGAGTATATATATTCATACATACATGAACATATATATACATATATATATATATATATATATATATATATATATATATATATATATAATATATATATATATATATATATATATATATATATGTATTTATATGTATGTATATATATGATTATATTATATATATTATATATATATATATATATATATATATATATATATATATTTATTTATTTATTTATACATTAATATCTATTTTTCTATATCTGTCTAACTAACTATTCATCTTTTTATCTATCTGTCTATCTATCTATATATTTATCTATAATAATATGCACATACATATGTGTGTGTGTGTGTGTGAATCTATCTATATATCTATCTCCACATCTATAGATATATCCACATATATACTTATGTAGGGTTCGAGTCACCGGCCGGCACGTTGTTCCCTTGGGCAAGGAACTTCACCTCGATTGCCTACCTAGCCTAGGAACTGGGGACCCTACCTCGTACTCACTGCAAGAGCATCACAACATGAAAACTACAATTAAGTATCATGCTGTGTACACGGCGGCTCAAACATGAACCTACCGTAAAAAAAAAAAAAAAAAAAAAAAAAAAAAAAAAAAAAAAAAACTTATGTATATGTATATATACATACATATACGTAGGGATCTGTCCTGGGTAAGACAATAAACTGCACCCTGGGGTTCCCTTGAACAAGAATAACACCCTATTAGCTCCCCATGCCAGGGTTGCGGTGAAACTGTCGGCAGCAGGGCAGTGGATATCTGGTGAAAACACCTTCGGTTCTACCGATTACTGGTTTCACCATACAATATGTCTGGAGTATTACAGTGTAACTGTTTCAAAGCGGCAGAGATAGTTCCTCCTAGTTAGTTGGAGACTGCGAGTTGAGAAGGACCCTGGGGGATTCCACTCGACTTTTCTTTTCTCCTGACAAACCTCTACACCTATGATTAAATACAGAAATGATAATTCATACCACATCGCCCGTCGCGTGGGTTATCAAGGGGCGCGTTGTTCAGTAGGCAACCAGGCTGACAATGTTGAATATACATCTGGAAGACAAAGGAGACAAAGACAACATGTCCAATTAAGAAACACATTAAAAATCGGAACATGGAACGTAAGGAAAATGAAAGAGTTGGGTAAATTACATGCTGTCTGTAACGAAATGGATAGATACAACATTCAATTACTAGGAATCAGTGAGACCAATTTGAAAAGTAATGGAAGTTTCAAAACTAAAGAAAACAAGACAGTTCTTTTTCTGGAAAAGAAGAAGGAAATTATAGTCATGGAGTTGCTATGATTCTCACGAAAAAAAAGCAAATGCACTAATTGGGTACAGACCAATAAATGATCGCATTTTAAAAGTCAAAATACAAGCAAAACCTCATAACATTAGTATTATAAAATGCTACGCACCAACCAACATTGCAAGTGATGAAGAAATGGAAAATTTTTACAACACTCTCCAAGAAACTTTAGACACAATCCATAACATATATGTAAAAGTAATCATGGGAGACCCCAAAGCCAAAGTAGGCAAAAGTAATCTAAAAAATGATACCTGTGGAAAATTCGGCCTTGGAGATATAAGTGAAGGAGATGAAGATTTTATTGAATTCTGTAGTACAAATAATCTAGTTATAGCCAACACATTGTTCCAACACCACCCAAGACACTTGTACATGTGGTTTTCACCAGACAAAAGAACATGCAACCAAATTGACTACATTGTGTTGAACCAGAAATGGAAAAGTTGTATAAAAAATGCCAAGACAAGACCTGGTGCCGACTGCAACAGTGACCATCAACTACTAACTATCGACTTTCAAATAAGACTCAAAAAGATGGAGCATCCAATACCACCTCTAAAGCTCGACTACAAAACTCTTGATAACAATTACAGAATTACAGTGTCAAACAAATTTGAAGAACTCAATCAATGTGAAGATGATAAAACACCAAATGAGTTGTGGGAAGAAGGAAAAGAACTCTTGCTGAGCGCTGCTTAAGAAACTATCGCCAAAAAGAAAAAGAAAAATTCCCCCTGGATATCTGAAGAAACACTAAGTGAAATTGAAACAAGAAGATGCCTAAAATCAAAGGGTATTAATAACCCAGTTGAAGATATAAATTTACAAAAAAACAAAATACAAAAATTCAAAGATTATTACGACGAGATAAGGAAAAATATTTAAATGAACATTGCCAGAGAATTGAAAACTGTTCTATCAATAAGACAACTAAAGAACTCTACCAAGGAGTACGAAACATTACACGAAAATTTAAACCTACAATGGACACTATCAAAACTGAAGATGAACTAGTTTTATGTCATGGAATAGAAGTCAAAGATAGATGGAATCAATATTGTCCCAACCTATACAAAAAGAATAAAGATCTAACAACAACATTAATTGGACTCAATGACAGCGAAGAGGAACCACTGCTAGGCGAAGTTATAAAAGCCATTAAAGAATAACAAGAGCCCGGGAATAGATGAAATAACAGCAGAACTAATCAAGAATGCTGTCGAAAGTGTTGAATACTTCTTCTACAAACTTTGTACGAAAATATGGAATGAAAGAAAATGGCCAGAAGGCTGGGTAAAATCAGTCTTTACTCCCATACCTAAAAAAGGTGATGCACTCCAATGCAACAATAACAGGACAATTGCGTTAATAAGTCACAGCAGCATTTTTTTTTTTTTTTTATTATTGCTGAAAGAATAAAATTGAAGTTAAGAGAAGAAATTGCAGACGAACAAGCAGGTTTTCGCCCTAGAAAAGGTACCAGAAACCAGATTCTAAATCTAAAATTGATCATAGAGAAAAACAGAGAACACCAGAAAGACCTATACCTGTGTTTCATCGATTACTCGAAGGCTTTTAATACTGTTGATCACGATATCCTCTGGAATAACATGAACGATATGAGGTTTCCAAAACACATCATCCAACTAATAAAAGCCATGTATGACCAACAACAAGCAACTGTAAGAACCACTTATGGGTTAACAGAATGGTTCAAAGTCAACCAAGGAGTGCGACAAGGTTGCATTCTGTCTCCGCACCTTTTTAATATATATTCTGAAGCAATTATGAGAGATGCTTTAGAGAATTTTGAAGGAACTGTAGATGTTGGAAGATACAAAATATCAAATCTAAGATACACTGATCACATAGTTTTTATTGCCAGCAGTATCATTGAACTACAACAACTATTAGATAAAGTTAGAGAAGCAAGCGAAAAGGCTGGTTTGTTTCTTAATGCCAAGAAAACTAAGATCATGAAGATTCGAAGATAACCGGCAATGAACGATGATGAGCATGTTACAATCAATGGAGTGGTTGTAGAAAATGTGAAAGAGTTCACTTATCTTGGAGCTGTTTTAACTAATACATATGATGATTCACCAGAGATAAAAAGAATAATTGCCATTGCCAAAAATGTCACAGTTGCTCTCAATAACATCTGGAAAGACCGGACAAAACTGAGGTTATTGAACTCATTAGTTTTCCCGATTGCGTCCTATGGTTCTGAGTGTTGGGTGCTGAAGAAGATAGACAAGAAAAAGGTCAGTAGCTTTGAAATGTGGTGTTACAGACGAATACTACGTATTAAATGGACGGAGAAGAAAAATGATGAAGTGCTGGAAAAAGCAAATTGTAAAGACCGGCTGTTGGACATCTTGAACAAAAGGAAACTATAGTTTATTGGTCGTGTGATGAGAAGTTAATGTATTGAGAAAGACTTGCTGACAGGGATGGTGATAGGAAACAGAGGAAGAGGCAAACCGAAGACAAGACTGAGCGACAACATCAAAGATATTTGCGGGCTGTCCATGGTACAAGTAGAAAGAAAAGTGCAAGATCGAGTTGAGTGGCGAAGGATGGTGGAGAGGTCCACGGCTGCTCAAACATGAGCATACCGTTATTGATGATGATACGTAAGGATAAACAAATATATGTATATATACATATACATACATACATGTTTATATATATATATATATATATATATATATATATATATATATATATATATATATATATGTATGTGTGTGTGTGTGTGTGTGTGTGTGTGTGTGTGTGTGTGTGCATGTGTGTGTGTGTGTGTGTGTGTGTGTGTGTGTGTGTGTGTGTGTGTGTGTGTGTGTGTGTGTGTGTGTGTGTGAGTGTGCGTGCGTGTGTCTGTGTGTGCGTGTG
>NC_051422.1:24750336-24777595 GCF_015228065.2 Penaeus monodon
GTGAAAGGGTTTTTACAACAGGGATTCTCGTACCAGTGGGGATTTTGTTTCTTTTTATGTGATTTAGGTATTATGAGCGAGAGGCCACCGCACGCCACCGGAATATGAGCGACACGTGAGGTTGGGAGCACCGCTGTCACCAGATGTGAGTGGGATGAGAGATGGACTTGGGTGGGTCAATGAAAGGGGTCTTTGCTTGATGGTTTATTGTTGAAGATAGACATGAGATCCCCCAAGAGACCCCCGTGTCCCCGGGTCGAGAACGAGGGCGTGGAGCTAGACCCTGTGTAGTTTGGTATGTCTGCCGTGTCTTACGAACGTGTCCTTTTATGTAGCGGTTCTCTTCGAGGGCAGATGTTTATTCCTATACGAAAAGTATAAGCCAGGCGGCATCTACGTCCGCCCAAGGAGAAAGAGCAGCTGTTGAACAGAGGTGTGAAGTGTACCATACGGTCTTGCTAGGTTTTGTTGACATCGCTCGGCCACGCGCAAGGCTCGTCCTCGAGCCGTCTGCAACGCTTGAAACACTGCAGTAGCGCATAGGGATACAGGTTCTGTTCAGTATCTACAGATGGTTCCTGGTGATCCGATGGTCGCTAGGATCGTCGCGTACCAGGATAGCGTGTGTGACGGAGGTTTCGCACAGAGGTGAGGAAGGTTACATCGTCTTCAGAAGCTTCCTCTTGCTGAATATAAGTGTAGCAGACCAGTAAAAGGCACAAGGAGGAGGATGATAATGTGTTGTCAATCATCTTACTAAGTTGGAAGAAATATAAGAGCAGAAGAACAATTTGTCACAAGAAGGGTAACGTGTTAAGAGTAGTGTTAATTACTTTGGATTTGTTAGGATTAGCGAGTTCAGCAGAGTACCATCATATTGAAGAGAGCAAATAAATATTTGTACCAGAATTCCATATCTTTGGGCTAAATAGGCAAGTACTTATGCTTCGGGCACAAGACAGCTGGGCCTGAACTTAATTCTAGCAGTGCGCGTCTCGGCCGCTTCAATCGTATGAGCGAAAGAGTGCGAAATTTCTCGGTGCGGCGAGCGCAGGATTCCTTCGTTTACGGCCATGAGTCGGGCTTAAAATTAACTTGTGGTGATAATAAGTGTGTAAGCCTATATATAGCATAGTGTCTGCAATGCGTTGCCATTATTTGCAACTGGAAACTCTACCATCAGTACATATTCACCAGACATTAAACTAAAGAAGCATAAATTCCAGCATTACTGAGGAGATAATATCGAACTAGGGCCATAAGGATGGCGCTTAGTAAAAATGTGTGAATGAGCGACCAATTAGCACGGCAAGTATGAAGAAATCGTGATATAGAAAACACGACATACATGTGTACACAGAATATAACAATACGCAAGTAGTAATGAAGTGATTACTAATAAGAATAGCATAAAAGAGAAAGAAATAGATAATTTCATTAATTCGAAAACAATCAACATGAATATGAGGAGAACAACCGAACATAATGATAATTAAACTCAAATGAGATATAACATATACTAAACTGAGTGATCTGAGGATAAGAATAATAATAGGCTGAAAAATACTAACACAATACATCATTTACGGGATGGTTAGGTAGGGGAATGAGGTGTGAGGTGAAGTGTGATCTCAGTGTCTTACTTCGTTTGTTGTGTTAAAAAAAGAACAATGGTTAATATGTATTATGAGGTAGTAGTGTGTGTGTTCATTGAGTGGCGTGTAGTTGAATTTGAAAGAAGGCAACTTGTAGGTAAAGTATGGATGGGTATATGGAGGCCAATAGTTAATCTGGCGCTAATAGGCACACTTACTTTTAATAGTAACGAGGAAGGTTGTTGGTGCTGGATAGAACTGCGACATCCTGGCTGTGTTGACGAGGGTTTGCGAAGAGTTGGCGAAGCAGGTGAGCCGGATTGGCGAATGTGGCGGCGTATAGTGCGAGGATACATCTTCAGCGATTTGGTCAGGAGGGTAGCACAGGCGTGAGTGGTCAGCACGTAGTAGGACAGACATGGTGTGGGTCAGAAGAGGAGTTGGTAGCGATGGCTGGTCGTAAAAGGAGGCGAGGAGGCACTTCGAGAGGAGTAGCTTGTCGGTAGATAGCGTAGATCGGCAACAAGCGTCGGCGAGGAGCGTGGTGGTAGGTGAATTAGTGTCGTCGTTGTGAGGTTCTTGATCGCCGCTGCCATCAGAATATGAGCGACACGTGTGGCTGGGAGCACTGGTGTCACCAGATGTGAGCAAGATGAGAGTTGACTTGGGCGGTTCAATAAAAGGGGTTTAAACTTGATGGTTTATTGTTGAAGATAGACATGAGACCCCCAGGAGACCCCCGTGTCCCCGGGTCGAAGACGAGGTGGTGGAGCTGGACCAAGTGTGGCTTGGTCTGTCTGCCGTGTCTCTTTCTCACTGTCTTACGAAGTGTCCTTTTATGGGGAAGTTCTCTTCGAGGGCGGATGTTTACTCCAAGGAGGAAGGGCAGTTGCCGGACAGAGGTGTGAAATGTACCATCCAGCTTCGCTACGTATTATTGACAAGTATATCAGTGTGCCTATTGCTAATATCAGTGCGCCCATTATTTTTTGGTAACTGTTCTACAACAGAAATTCTCGTATCAGTGGGGATTTATTTTATGTGATTTAAGTATATCAGTATACCGATTGCTAATATCAGTGGATTCATTAATTTTTGGTAAATGTCATACATGTGTGTCTCAAAAGTCATGTTTGTGTACTCCAAGATTTTGAATGGAAATGTTTGGTTTAATATGGTAGCACTCAAATTATCCTTTTGTGTTTGTGGGTTGTCGACTGCCTATAGAGATGCATAGAGTTTTATCATGATTTATTTTAAGGCCATTGTTGTTAAGATATATCTTTATTACCGTGCCTGTTGAATGTTTCTTATTAATTCATATAAATTGCTTACAGGGGCAACTTGAAGAACCTGAGAGTCATCGGCATATTAACAAGGAGACAGTTGACTGCAGTGATTGAAAGGTCGTTAATGAGTATAGTGAATAAGATCGGGCCTAAAATGGAGCTTCATCATCATCATCATCATCTTCATCATCATCATCATCATCATTGTATTCATTATCATTGATAATGATGATTATGATAATAATGATAATAATCATTATTATTCTTACTATCATTACTATGATTATGCATATGTTTGTGCTTATTATTAGCATTATCATTATCATTACTATTATTATTATTATTGTTACTACTATTATTGTTATTATAATTGTCATTTTATTATTATTATCTTTATTATTGTCATTACTATTACAGATTTTATCATTGTTATTATATTCTGTCTAAGGACTCCTTTACAGAGCGGGATACTCTCCCAGCAATGAAGGGCACCGAGATGAAAATTCCTGCCTATAACGTCACTAAGCTGTGTTGGTCTTTCACCCCAGATAGATGCCAAAACAAAAAATTGTTTCTTAATTACTAGGAAGCTTGTTGCTTGACTGTCTAATTGCTGACTATTATATCATGTTAGGTATAATTTTAACGTAAAATCATTAATATTACAACTAGAAATGTTGCCCCACCAATGTGTTTAATATTCAGACAAACGTTCATTTGATCAAGAAATGCATACAAACACCCATTCTGACACACTGAAGACACGAAACTCACTTCAGACAAAACTGTCACAATCGACGATTACTAAAATTTTACTCAATTTCAATTATAGTATTAGCTTGCTCCTAAATGTAGTTTTAATCAACCCATATATGGTGGGCATATAAGCATAATTATGTGCAAGTCTTTAGCTCAAGATGTCCCCTGTAAACTCAAGCCAAGCCAGGCTCCACAGAGGTTCAAAACCAGTGCTGAAGCCGCGCTGAAGAACCAGGTATATTTATCACTTGTGTGCATATGTACGTATAACTACATGTGCATACACTATTCATCTAGTTAATTTTTTGAGTGTCTTTGCCTCTCTCAGCTGGTGACAGTATATATATTTTTTTTACTCTTTCGGCTCGCAAAACTTAAGTGTGCCTCCGTTCGGTCGACTAACCCTCAACGATATATGTCTTTAAACTATGTATGTACAAGTTATGGGACTTTGGTTTTGCTAGGTAAAAGTGGTAAATGTAATACATTTTGTGAAAAAAATGGCAGCGTTTTCATCCTCTAACTTTTACCTGAGGTCGCAGTACTCAGAGTCTATATAAGTAAGTCTCATCACTTTGGAGTTTATAGGCCGGGCCATTTATATGGAAGGGCGGGGCGAAGCTACATCTTCGCATATCTCAATAATAAACTTCGGAGTTCATAATCAGTTCTGCCAATGGAAGTGTGAGGTTTCCGACCCCCCCCCCCCATCCTGGAATGTAACCCCCCCCCCCCTTTATCCTCCTCACCCTTGTTTCCCTTAGTCTCCCCTACCTCCCTTTTACCCTCTTCTCCAACCTTTTCCCCTGTCCCTCTTTCTTCTCTCCACATATCATCCTCACTCTCGTACCCTATTTACTCTACTCGCTATCCTTCGTCTCTCCTAAGCACTCTTGCTCTCTTCTCTCACTTTTTCGCTCATCTCTTTCTCATGTCCCATACTAATCTCCTCGCTTTCTACTTTTTCTATTGCGCCGTTGACCTTACTCATTTCTTTCGTTTTCCTTTCCTCGGCTCTCCTTAATTTATCTCCTTTTCGTCTTTTTTTAAGCTTTCGTCCACACACCTACCCCCTATCCTCTACCTAATACCCTACCTGTCCCCTCGACACCTTTGTTACCTGAATCCCGAACTTGGGTAATCCAGCGGGCGGCGCTCAAAACGCGCTGGAGATAATTCCTGCCCACACACCCAACACTGCTATGTTATTACTGCCAAACCATGTATTCTATGATATAAAAATGTGTAAATAAAACTGGGAATTGTTATTTCCCGATGTTTTACTCTCTGAGTTTCAATGCTTCGAAACTTTAAGTGGCGAAGAAGCCAGGGGACTGCCCTTATTCTGCGAATTTTTATCGCTTCTTATTTAGTTTTCTTTTAATTAAATGTGTTTTTCACCCTTTTTTCATTTTTCTCTTACTTAATGGATTGAACTTTTTAATATTTATTTTTTTTTATACCGAACCTCTCCCCTTATTTTAAAATCTTCATTTTACTTTATTAAAAGGTTTTATATTGTCTTAAAAACTAATTGAATCTTAAATCTTATTAATTATGATTTTTATCATTAATCTCCTATCTGTTTTACAACTTTGAATGTTTTTGCTTTTATATTTACGACCTGCCACGTCACCACTTTAATTATTTATCCAATCAAGCATCGAAGGCTCAATGAGGACACTGGTTACATTCTTTGTATTGTTGACTAATTTTACCCTTTTCTAGTTTTGTTTTACTAATTATTTTTCTGATTTTTACTTGCGGTGGTTTAAAACTTTTCATTTGTTTCTAATGTATCTTTTATTAGTTTCTTTTTCGGCTGTTTACCTTATCTTTTTATTGGTATCTATTGTTAATGAACTTCTCTGTTTAATGAAATGTTCTTAATTACTTGTATGACTACTTTTTAAATAACTGTTGCCACAGTGACGTGGTCCCGCTGTATAAATACCGCTGTAAAATAAACCCATAAAGGGAGTTGTCTCTGGACCCGGTGTTTGACTGTACCCCCCTGGATTACCCTATACTGTGGCGTCGCTGAAGCAGCAAGGACAAGGTTGTGTTTGAGCCATCTTTTACATGCCAGTTAGGATATTGCTGGACGTGGGCATTTAAGTTAACCCAAGGTTTGCAAAGTTTTACAATGGCCAGCACCAGCCAGAGATACCCCATTCTCTTTTAAGCTTGTCATTTCTTATGTATCCTTTCCTTCATAACGAGCTTTTTTATCGAATCTATATTTTTAATTTACCCGTGGTGCTTTGCTTTTATTTTACTTTTTTTTGCTCATAAGTCAAGAGCAGCATAACCAGACCCACTTTCTTAAGGGATGTGTACCTGGGGCATGGGACAGTGTCTCTACACAGGGGAAGTGAACGGGCCCCCTCCCTCCTTCTTTTGGCCCTAAACCGCCATCCGCCGCTGGGGTGGATGATGTTTCGGGCTTCCCCTCGACAGAAAGCCTTACAGAAGCATCTCTTCGATATGCAGGACCTGAGCTCCCTCTCTAAAACGAATCAGCCTTTGGGTGGCTGGCTCACTGGAAACGGATGAACATAGGGTTCCAAACAATGATACCCTATCTTATAGGTGGGATAGCATCCCCTCTGGTCTCTCCCCAGGGGTTCACACCAACACGTGTTTGCACGGTGCGTCGCAGCCTTGTGCACTGTGGAGATGGGAGTCCTGAAAACTGAGCGATGCCGTGCATGAGCCCTGTGGCTAGCACGCCTCTTTGGTTATTTATTCCAACAAGATGGGTGGTCTGATCCTGGCTCGGTCAGGTCAATCAGCTGGTCTCCTTCGGGAGGTAAGGGTCAAGTAGTCATGGTGCCGTTGGCAACGCACAGGTCCTGTGAGTGCTGTTACAATGGCTATTGGCTGCATATATCATCTCAGCACCTCTGTAGCTGTTAGACATTGGTTCTAACACACAGCTTCCACTTGCTGGACTCCGTGGGGGGTGGGGGCATAAGAGGATGAAATAACTGATAAGTTTCATGGCAGACATTTCACCAAAACCCCCCAAAACAGACAAAAACGGTGATGAACCATGTAAAGCCCAGACCATGGCGGTCACTTTGAAGCCATACATGGCTTCCAGTGGCAAAAGAAAATGCAAAGCACAGGCTGACTCTGTGCCAAAAATATGTCTGTCCACAAAAATGTACAGCAGATGAGACTCTCGTTCTGGCCTCTCCAGGCCTGCACCCAAATCAGGGAGGTAAGGATAAGTCCGATATGCGATGCTTAACCTTGCCCGGGCTATGCCCATGAGGCGAGCCCGGCCTGTGTCGACTAATACCGACTCGTTCACGTGCGTCAGCTGGTGCTGACTTGGCTGAACCCAGTCCTTACCTGCTGTGGTGTCCAGCCACAGCAGTAACCTCCAGGCAACAATTGCAACTTCTCGCGCCTGGGCGGGTCGTGAACCGCCGACCCCTCGGATGAGAGGCCGACACGTTACCACTGTACTAGCCCAGAGGCTAATCAGGGAGACCTCTGACTTCCCCTTAGACATCTTTCCTGACTGAGATGGTAGCACAAGCTGAACCAGCCAGTACAACTGCTGCTCCCACAAACAGAGCCCAGAGCCCAAAACGACCTAGGCCAGAGACAGACTCTGAAGGAGAGTCTGGACCCCCAAGGCGATTCCCACAGTTTAAGATTCCTTCTAAACCTGAAGGTTTCGACAATGCCTACCAACTGGTAAAAGAAGCTTCAAGATGGGAAGAAAGTGTCTCTCTTACTACTGCATCCCAATGATAGGAAAGTCAAAATGGTGCTACTTGACATCTTAGTTTTGTATGTGTGGAACTGATCACATTACACCCACAGGTCGTGGGCGCTTCCCGAATGTCATAAGGGAAGGCCCCAGCCAGACAAGTCCTAGTGACCCTGAAAGGAGCTTCAATCACTACCCTTGATCTTGGTAACTGGGGCTCCTACAACCTTAGAAAGTATATGCCTGTGTATGATTTATCAGACAGTACCGGTGACCTCACCTCGCTCCCCCCATGCTTCCTCCAGCTGTTTCAGTCACTGGTCCGGGAGTTGGGATGCTCACTACTTATACGGAGTAGGACCTAGGCCTACAGAGTTCGTCGCCAGCACCCGACGTGGTAAGGTCGACCTAGCCCTCCCCCTCCGGGCGGGTTGACCCGACCGCCCGCACTGCTTTACCTTAGACATCGTCTCGTGTGTTCCCCTACTGTGTGGTACTCTTAGCAATAAAGGGTTATGCTGTTATATAAGTATCACTACCCCTGCAAAGCTATTATAATAGGGTTCTGTACCCATATCTGGTGTCAGAATGGTTGCTGTATCCTTTCGGCTCGCAGCATGAATGCAAAACCTCTGAAGAAAAGAAAAAGACATGTCTAAGAAATAAAAACCATGTAAGTACATGTTTTTTCTTTTCCCTTCTTCTCCCATCAGTGTGTTAAGCCGTTGGTTTTGTTGGGTAAAAAGTGCTAAATGACAGCAAATGGCACATTCTCACACTATTCTTTTGACCTCAGAATGCATTACCGTGTGATCTTTGTATCTGGTCAACAAACATGAATATCGTTCATTAGTTAAGTAGTTAATTTCTCTAATTTTTAGAGATTTATGTTGTTTCAACTGCAACAAATTTAACGTGTTCGTGATGTTATCTTATCACAAATATAATTTCATTTTATCTCGTTCTTCCCCTCGCCCCAACCTGACCCGCACTTTTTCTTGCACTTGTGGTCACTTGGGAAAGGTCTATAGATGACCGTCTTGACCTGACCTCACTTCTCTTTTCCCGATCAGTTGGGACAGGAATGGGTCAAGGCTCATTTTTCCCGTAATTTGGTTGTTGATGTTTTATTGAATAGAACGGAGCTTGTAACGCAATTTTATATAAAATTGTTATTTTGATTATAGTGTAGGATCTATAGATCTCCGCTCCAACGTTCGATAATAGGTACAGGTAAAACCAAAGTTGACCGGCAACTTTTGAGTCGGTGTGACCCGCAGTTATGTCCATTAAATAATGTAGGACTAGGGTTTAAGATAGAATAATTATTCGCTTATTAATCACACCCTTCTCAACCTCTTGAAGTCGCTTGCATGTTTTGGGTAATTCCCGAACAATCATGTGATTCGTGATAATTTAGATACCCTTCGGGAACTTCACGTGTGCCCATCACAGATATGCAGAAAAGAGCAGATTATTTATAGATTTTCCTGGATCGGTTCACTTCAGGGTACGGCATTTTGGGTATAGGATCCCCCCGTCAATGTAGTCTAACATGCATAACTAGACATGGCTACCTTGGCAGTTCAGATTTCCTGACCCCGAGAAGATTTGCTTGCTAAAAAGCTTGCATCACCATTCATTAATGCGTACATTCTGTCACATATCATTAAATGTTGAATTCAATGTGTTAGTTGAAATAATTTTTAGCTAGCATTGGTAATTTACCTCAGTTTTGTAATAGTGAACGTTAATATTCCTGTTTGTGATTCATTCTCTGTGTGAGGTCACTCTTATTTTCCCTCATTCATGCTCGCTATCACTCACACACTTACTCACACACTCATTCACTCATCCACGCAGAACAAAAGACTCTGAAAGCTTTTCATTAATAGGGTTTGTTGTTGTTTTGGTGCTGGTGTAAAGATTTACGACGTATCTCTTTAACCCACAATTTTGTCAGTCGTGACAAGTGACTCATACATTTATTTCTTCTCTGTGTGACAGCAATTGGCTTAAGTAAATCTTTGCAGATTGCCGTTGTCGTTTCCCTTATCTATTCTCATATCTATCAGAGACGGTTGGTAGTTCAAGCCAGGTCCATGCAGATCGCTACTGACGCCTCCCTCTCCTATTTTCTTCTTTATCTTTGTGAAAATAAAACACAAAACAAAAAAAAAGATGGAAACAAATTAAAAACGAATATTAAAAACTGCAAACTTAAGTAAATAACTGGCTAGTGGTACTTAACACCCCTTCATCTCTGTTGCCTTTCTTTTTCTCTTACTATCTGGCCCTTATGTGTATGATCTGGTTCCCCGATTATATATTGCAGTCGGACCGACGATAACCGACACGGCACCGACGGTGGATCCTGCTGCAGAACTGGTCACCTTAGGATGCTGTGGGGAGGACGTCACCGGAGGATCGCCAGAAGCCTGCGGACCAGAATGTTCATCAGAGCAGGTGTTAAGCCGTCCCATGATGTAGTGGATGGGCGCTGCCTGCCGAGACGCCCATAGATTGAGCAAAGGACCAGGAACTCGCCAGTGCAGGCACCAGTTGCTCCAGGATGCTGTGGATGGGCAACGCCTGGCGGACGCCCGCAGTCAACTCCAGGAGCTCGTTAGCGCAGGTATCAGCCACCCAGAGACGCCACTCCCTGCCGGACGCCCATAGATCCTGACGAAGATTACGAGGATGTGAGAACGAGCATGCCACCGAGGACCTGGACGAGATCTGTGAGGACGTGTGGACGAGGACGCGGCCGAGTTAGGCCTGGACGAGGACTATGAGGAAGACGAATCCAAAGTCAAGGAAGACCTGTGTGAGACTTTGGACGACGTGTGGACGTCGATGAGGGACAGATTACATTGAGGACCAAGAAGAAGAGGACGATAGTGACGAGCAGCCACGAATATGCACCAGGACAATGCACAAGAATGAGACAACCAGGTCAAATCTAAGGCGCATCGAGGGCAAGGTGTGAGTAGGTGGCCAAGCAATGTACAATGTAGCAGACAGGACTGGTGAACTCACCTAGCTCCCCCTATGCTTCCTCCAGCTGCATCGTCTCATGTGTTCCCCTACTGTGTGGTACTCTTGGCAATAATGAGTTATGCCGTTATACAAGTATCACTACCCCTGCAAAGCCATTATAATAGGGTTCTGTATCTGTTATAGCCTGAGCCACTTCAGTGCTTCAAGTGCCAGGCCCCCCTAATGGAAGCCGCCTTGCCGCGGTGGGGGGGCTTGAGGTCTCAATGATCTGGTGAGCCGGACCAGAGGGCTACCCATACTGGAGGGGTCACCAGTGAGGGATGAGACAAAAATGGCTTCCTGGTGCACCAAGGCCTATGAGAGGGGATGGTGCACCCACCCCTGGTTCATTCCATCTTGGACCAGGGAGAACTCTCCCACGTGTCTTTGCCGTGCGTGGCATCCCGTATTACCAGGAGCCCAGGAGTCCTGGGGGTTTGAGCAATGCTGCACGCGTGCCCTGCAGCTAGCAAACACACCTCTTTGGTCCTTTATTTGGCTAGACGGGTGGTTTGATCAAGGCCGGTCAAGTCAATCGGTGGTCAAATATGGCTAGGGTCAAGCAGGTATATTTAGTCGGTAGCGCATAGGTCCCGCGACTGCATCAGTACTGTAATAGTGGCTGCGTTATTTCCTCATTACCCCGTGGCTGTTGGGAGATTTTGAGCCCCAACTATAGCTTCCCTCGTTGGGGACTCCATGGTGGGTGGGGGGGTGAGGAAAGAAGAATTCCAATTTGTATGGTACTACAAATTTACAAAGTCTGCTCTCTCCCTGACGACCTATGCAATCCCCCGACCATTCCTCTGGAACATAAACGTATTGTCACTTTGGACCTTTCCAGCTTCCAAAGGGCAAGAAGGGAATCGTAATGGTTTCCCGGGCTCC
The DNA here is from genome assembly GCF_015228065.2 of Penaeus monodon. Classification (NCBI taxonomy): domain Eukaryota; kingdom Metazoa; phylum Arthropoda; class Malacostraca; order Decapoda; family Penaeidae; genus Penaeus; species Penaeus monodon. Next base: position 24,761,634 of record NC_051422.1, read on the forward strand.
AAACCAGGTAAGAAGGGAAAGTCCTCCTCAATCCACTAAGGAAATCTTACCTGGTAAATATGAAAACATTTCATATAGAAAAGTACCTAGTAGTGAAGACCATTGAAGGTGTATCAATCATGGATCTTGATTTTTTCGAAGTACATCAAAAAATTTTGAAGTATGTCACGTGATCCTCGCATCACCCACAGCGAGAGGGGTAGCCTAATAGTTGAGGTTTCATCACCAGACGAGAGTGACCGTCTGCGGCGATATGCAACATTCCTGGGGCTGAAGTTTCATGTTCTCCTCACAAAACCCCCCATCAGTGTAAGGGAATTGTCTTTTCCCGGGACCTGATGAGGATTCTGAGGAGAAACTGTTAGAGGAACTAGAAAATTTTAATGTAGTGGCAGTAAAACGTTTAAGAAGAAAGTTGACGGTTTGGAACAGTCTACACCAGCTCTCCTTCTAACTTTTAATACGTTGGTCCTTCCAGAATCAGTTAATTTGGGCATGGTACCACCTCAAGGTAAAGCCTATGTGCCCAACCCTATGCGGTGCTTCCACTGCCGGGGTTAGGGGCATGGAGCCAACTCTTCCCGTTTTAAGGAAAATGGACAACCAAGGAATATGTGTTAAGTGTGGTACGACAGGTCGTCAATGAGATGACAGCTGTCCAGGTCCAATATGCTTTTATCAATGTAAAAAAGCTCATGAAGCTTCTTCAAAGCAGTGTAAAAGGTACAAAATTTGAGAAAGTAGTATTGATAATAAGGAGCAAGGAGAAAGTTAGTTTTCCAGTGGCAAAGCGACGTGCCCATGTGCTGTTTGGACACCCAGGTAAATCCTTTGCTTTGGTTCTGGCTCTCCCCCTTTCCCCACCAACCTTGCCTTCCAATGCTTCTTACACCACAACACTCTGCCCACTTCTTTTAAACCTCAGTCCCCAATTCCTGAACTGCCTCTGGTGAATTCCACCAGAAATGGAGTAGGAGTGAGGGGTCATTGAAAGACTCCTCCTCCAAAGTAAGGTCTTTGGACCCATCAGGTGAGGCTCCAGAGGCCTCAATGGTGACAGCCCAGCTGCCACCATATCCACAGGGGCCTCTGCTGCTAGGCAGAATGCCCCTGAAGCAAAGGCTGGGGTTGTCCTTTGCCCAGGCAAAGGAATCCTGAGTCTGTTCAAAAGACTCATTTCTAGGTGGGGTCTTTGGAGCCGTCAGGAAGGGCCCCAGGGGTCTCAACGGTGACAGCTCCAGCTGCCACCACATCCACAGGGGCCTCTGCTGCTAGGGAGAATGCCCCTGAAGAAAAGGCTCAGGTCCGTTCTTTGTCCAGGCAAAGAAATCCTGAGCCTGTCAAAAGGAAGCCTGTGGAAACTAGTTCCACGGGTAAACAACCCCTCAAAAGACTCCCCCAAGGTCCGGGGAAAGGAAAAACCTAAAGGTGTAGGGCAAACCTTGACCACAGGTGTGCCCAAACACCTTATGAAAAATATTTAAAGAACTGGATACCCTAATCCAATGGAACTGTCAGGGAATTCATGTAAAATGGGAAGAACTGCAACATCTGATAGCTTCATGTAAACCAAATTGTGTATGTCTACAAGAGAATATGACCAGGCAAAATCATCCAGATTTCCCTGGGGAAGGATTCCAAATTCAAGCCCTTTATGGGGCTTTTGACATGGATCTCATGGAGGAGTAGCAGTAATGGTACGTAAAGATATTCCCTTCCACCCCATCCACCTGCAGAACACACTGCGGTAAAAGGCTTGTGAGAATAGGCTTGACACGACCTTACACTGTTGCATCTATCTACCTCCTCCACATAATCTCAAATAAATGATTTGAAGATCTACTTGGGCAGTTGCCACATCCATTTCTACTCTTGGGAGATTTCAATGGTAGGCATTCACCTCTAGGGAGACATTTGTGCAACCCCTCGAGGAAGGGCATTGGAGTCCTTGCTCTAAGAGTAGATGCAGTTTTATTGAACAGTGACACTCCCACACATTTCCAAATTCAAACTGGGACATTCTCCAATATAGGCCTGTCAATTGTCTCACCTGATTCACAGATGAATTTCATTTGGCAGGTTATGGAAGACTTACATGGAAGCGACCATTTCCAATACTTTGGAGGAGGTGAATGGATTCCAGCCAAGGAGTGCAGAGATGGCGACTTGAAATGCGGACGGAATTTTTTAGATCACTTGCAGTATTGCATGGATCTGTGAATGATTTCCAGTGTGTTCAAGATGCTGTTAATCACTTCACTTTCACGAATCACCTTGCAGCAGAAGCATCCATTCCAAAAGTAGTGGGCTTTACCGTCGACCTCCAGTACCATGGGTGGTCTTATGAATGCCAACAAGCGTCGGGAACAAAAGCGCATTAAGGCAGTTGAAACTACGCCCCAGTGATGTAACCTTGATCCATTACAAAAAGACCCGAGCCAAGGCCAGGCGAGGCTAAAGGAGGCCAGAGGGACGTCATGGAGACAGTATGTCTCCTTGTTTAACTCTGGGCCCCCCCTTAGCATGGGTATGGGGCAAGGTGCGTAAGATCGCTGGAAAGATCACATCACTGTCACACCTGCTTTGAAGATTGATGGCATAATCATCACAGATAAAAAAGATGTGCTAATGAGCTAGCTAAAATCCATGGCAGAGATCTCCTCTGGAGCATTTACACTGCCGATTCTCCACTCTTCGGGCTGAACAGGAACGACATCCAGTTTCGTTCTTTAGTAGGACTGCAGCAGAAACTTCCATACAACTTGCCATTTTTGAGCAAGGAGATGGAACCTGCTTTGCAGCTCTGCCGAAGACTGCCCCAGGAAGTACGATATTCATACCAAAGATTCTCATTACCAGAGAGATCCCCGAAGTTCTTGTGGGCTTATTCAATAGGATATATAGGGAGGGTACAGTGCCATCCACATGGAAAGAGTCTATAACATTCCTGTCCCTAAACTGGCAAGGATGCTTCCCACCAGGAAATTACAGACCAATTTCCCTCACCAGCTGCATCTGCAAGTGATGGAGAAAATGGTAAAACTCAGGTTGAATGGATGCTAAAAAGGAAACGTGCTGACTCCATATCAATATGGGTTTAGAAGATTGAGATCGACCACAGATGCACTTGTAAGGATGGAAACTGCTATACATAATTCCTTCGCACAGCGACGTCACTGATAGCAGTCTTCTTTGACCTTGAAAAGGCTTATGATACTCTTGGAAGCATGGCATACCAGGAAGTGTATGACATTGGTTTAAGAGGAGCATTACCTACCTTCATACAAGCTCCTTGCAACAGGAAATTTAGAGTTCGGGTGGAAACAGTTTCTCTAATCGGAAGATCAGCTGGAAGGGGTCCCACAAGGGAGTGTCTTAAGTGTGACCCTGTTGCCAAATTTCTATAAATGACATTTTAAAGGTTGTTCCAAGTTCTGTCTCATGTAATCTGTATGTGGAGACTTACAACTGTACTGCTCAGGAGGAAGCTTACAGGATGGCAAGGACCAATGCAGGCTGCAATAAAATCAGGTTGTACAGTGGGCAACATATGGGTTCAAATTTTCCCCAAGCAAGACCATGGCTATACATTTCCACAAACGAGGAAAATTCCATCCTTCCCTCTATTTAGGAGCAAACCCACTGCAATTTGTCCAAGAGGTGAAGTACTTGGGTCTAATTTTTGACTCAAGGCTTACATGGGGGCCTCACCTGAAACAGTTTAAAAGTGAAGGCTACAAAAGCACTTAGTATTTTGCGGGTTCTTTTACATCTATCTTGGGGTGCGGACCGCACAACGCTTCTACGGCTTTACCGAGTGCTTACTCGTAGTAAAATTCACTATGGATGTGAGGTTTATTCATCTGCAACTCCCACTGTTCTACGGATGTTAGACTCGGTCATAATGAAGCTCTCAGAATCTGTACTGGGGCTTTCAGGTCTTTATCTGTGGAGTCCCTGTATGCTGAGAGTGGAGAACCACCTCTTTCATTACACCGAGAATACATGAACCTGATTTTCTACACGAGACCCCAAAGGATTCCAGGATCTCCTACATCCAGATTGGTTTTCAACCCCTTAAAGATAGCCGATCCTATGGTGAGAGAATGAGGAATCTTTTGGAAGATCTTAATTTAAATCTCTCTAAGGTTCTGGCTGTTGGAATTCCCCAATTTCCGCCTTGGACAATCAAGTCGAACTGGATTTAGTCGGAATTGGGAAAAGGGGAGAGATCCGAAGCAGAAGGGCCGAGAGAAATTTCTTCAGCACATTTAAATACCCGGGGGTCAGATGCAATTTATACAGATGGTTCGAAATCTGAAAATGGCGTGGGTTTTGCAGCAGTGAGCAGAAGGAAGACTGCATCTGGGAAATCTTTCTCTAGCAGCCTCGATCTTCACTGCAGAGTTACATGCCATCCTTACAGCAGTTAAGATGACTAGAGATCTTACGAACCCTTCTGTTGTGATATACTGTGGGCTCTCGTAGTGCCTTACAAGCAATCAAGAGCTTAAACTCATCACATCCAATAGTGAGGGAGGTTCAAGATTGGCTTGCACTGATGTCAACACGTAAAAAGATAATCTTATGTTGGGTGCCAGCGCAGTTGGTATCAGTGGGAATGAGCGAGCTGATCAGAAGGCCAAGGCAGCTGCCGCTCAGCCTTGTGATGCTCGTTTTCCTCTCCCACACACGACTGAAACCCAGCATCAGAAGTGTTCTTCGTGATAAATGGAGGGAACAAAGGAGGCATACCTCCCGAAACAAACTGCGAGACATTAGAGATGACCTGGCCCGTTGGGCGACTAGCATCCATCCCAACGAAAAGTAGAAGTTGTATTAACAAGAATAAGAATGGGCACACCAAGACTGACTCATGGGCCAATGATGGCTAAAATGAAGCCCCTTTGGAAGGATGCCAAGAGCCATTAACGATCGCACATGTAGTGGAAAGATGTGCAACATTCCAGACCAAAGACGATGTACTTGTTCCCCCATATACACTGAAAAGTATTGGGGGAAGAAATTTTGAATAGAGGGTCTTATTAATTTCCTTAGGGAGACTAATATTTCAATAAAATTTAATTATGCATAATGTTTATGCAATAGTTTTATGCACTTAGAGCATAATATTTAAGCTTTGATTTTTAATCTATTCATTTTTATTTGTAAGATATTTATTGATAGATTTTTTAAAGTTTTAAACATTTTAATATTTCTAGTTAACAAGGTATTTGCGCTAATGACCTTAGTTTTTGACACGGCAGATAATTTTAAATAATCAATCAACAATCAAGTGCCAGGCTAGCTGCAAGGCCAAACCTAAATGTGGTGTTTGTAGCAAGGCACCGAAAATGTGCCTTAAGGCCACGAAGGACAGCCAAATGCCCAACTGTGCAAGAGGCATCATGCCTGGAGCCTGGCTTGCTCTGCCAGGAAAGAGGCGGCCCTCAGATGACAAGAGGTTGCTAAAAAACGACAATAGACTTTGTTCCTGCTCCAAAACAAAAGGGGAAAAAGCACCTCACCCCCTAAAAAGGAGGGAAGTCCTCTCCAGCCGACACCGAATATCTCCAATAAAATGGAGTTTTCCGGCATTGTAAATATGCAGAAAAAGCACCGGAGGAATAAAGGTTAAAAAAAAACCACCATAAAAAGCCTCTCCAAGAGACGATAATCTCCTCTTTGGTGAGAAGAATATCCCTTGCTGACTGCTGTATTCACTGCAGTAGCAACAGCTTTGGGAAGGTCGAGTGAGGAGGGAGAGAAAGCAGTCACAGTTGCCCTTGATGACAAAAGACTGAGACTTTTTGCAGTCCTGAAAGGGAGGAAGCTGGATAGAGCCGAACCAGCCCCACCCTCACTCAGGTCGAGACCCTTACCTACACCAACCTTGGCCATGCAGGCAGAGCCAAACCAGGATGAATCTGTGCAGTCAATACCAGAACAGGCTGACCTTACCCATGTACAGCCGGCAAAGAAAAAAGACACAAAGTCTGACAAGAGAAAAACCAAGCTTAACAAAAGTCAGAGCTACTAAAGGATCTCCACCTCCCAGTGGACCCATGGATAACCTAACAAACAGCCCAAAAACAGATGAAGATCCCTTAACCAGCGACGACTTTACAATGGAGTTGTTAGACTCCGATATATCAGACTCTGAATCCGAAAATAAAAACGTCTCATATGTAACTAACACCAAGTTACATCATGACACACAACAAATACATAGCTACTAGTGTACAAATATTGCATCCAGCCACTGAATATATATGGAGGAAGAGGGAGATCTTTACAGGTCTACATTCCATCCACGACTGACCTCTGATTAGCGTCGACCCCCAGGCTTACTACAAGTGACGTCGTGCGCGAGATGGACGAATTTGAGCTCAGTGTCAAGACCTTACGCATAAACCTTGGCGGTACTACCATCTCCGGTCAACAAACACGAAGTATTGTTCAATGAATAATTGATCAGTTTCTCTCGTTTTTAGAGATTTATATTGTTTAAAATACTACATTTTCAACGTGTTCGTGATTGTCTATCAAACTGATAATTAATTCCTCGTGATTTCGCATAGATTTTTTTTCACGAATTTCTATGTACTTCACTCTCTTTTTGTATGAGATTCATTAACTTACTGTTAAAAATTCATTCATTTTTATTCTTTCAGTTCGTTTTAATTCGTTTACTAATTTCGTTAACCTTACGGTTAACCTACTTTCGTTCATAGCACACCTCTTCTCCCTGACCTGACCTCATACATATGGAAAGAAATATGAGTAGACAAGCTCGCATTTTCCCGTAATTTGGTTGTTTATTGTAGGAAAATAGGGATAACATTGCTCAATGTTTACACATCTTATTGATGTTTGGATGAAGCGTGTAACGCGACTTTTGTATGAATTAAGTGTCTAAATATAGCATTAACATCCTCCCCTTATCAAAGTGCACAGGGGTGTCAGATTTAAATCGGGGTTGTGTAAATCGCCAGTAAATCTTCGCTCCGACGTACTAGGTATAAAGTAAAACTGAAGTTATTAATTTCGATCGGCAACTTTTATTCTAGTTGGTGTGAGCCTGTATTTACACCCGTTCATAAAGGACTAGGGGTTTAGGCTAGACTCGTTATTCTCTTACTAAACAAGCCTTTCTCACCCTCACGGAAGTCGATGCATGTTCTGGGTAAAATCCTAGTCGATCGTGTGATTTCAAGATAGATACCCATAAGGGCACTGTTACATAACAGATACGTAGAATAGAGTAGGTTAATTATGGATCATGGATTGCGCGGTATATATCTCAACTGAAAAGCTTTGTGTTGTCAGATGTTTGCAAAGAAAAATTATTTTGTCACCTTTCATTACATGTTGAGCTCAGTGTAGTAGTTTCCTTAATTTTGTATTAATATTATTGCTAATATCTCAGTATTGTTAAAATAAACGTCAATCTTCGTGTTTTTGATTCATTCTTTGTGAGTACACATCATATTCACTCACACTCGCACATTCACTCATTACTCATTCACTCATCCATGAAGAACAAAAGGCACTGAAACCTTTCATTGATTGGATGTGTTGTGGTAGGTGCAGGCGCAAAGATCAATGATGTAATTACAGTAAATCTGCAGTTATGATACACATTAGCCCGCAAACATTATCTCTTTCGAAAGCGATTTTGCCTGTCGGGATAAGTGAACAACATGAAACACATTACTTCTTATTTCTTATTTTACATAATTTTCTTTCTCCGTGTGATGACTCATATCTATCAGAGATGGTGTGTAGCTCAAGCAGGTCCTTGCAGACTACTTACCTCTCCCTTCTCTATTTTCCTCTAATTCTTTGTGGAAAAGACAGAAGTAATAAAAAGAAAAGAAAAGATTGAATATCAGAACTATAACTACAAAATGCAAATATCTCTAAAAAAAAAGTTAATGGGCAATTAACATCTCCTCTCTATTGCTTTTTTTTTCTTAAAACATACCAGCTGGACCAAGAATATCCGACAAGGCACCCAAGTGAGAACTAGGTGCAGATACAGTCACTTTAGTATGTCGTACCCCATACTGTACTGGACATGATGTACCCCCACTAGTCACAGGAGCTCAGACTAGGATAGTTCCCCCTCTTAACAGCAGCTGCATCTGTATCTGGCAGCTATCTGTGCGGATCTCATCCCTGGAACATTTTTTAAACTCTATTCTTGTATCTTTTACTTTCTGAATTTTCGTTCATGACCTCCAATTTATTTGCAATTGCTTTTAACAGATGAATAAGTTTCACTTTTATTTTAACTTATTTAATACATTTTTTTACGACAAAACACACGCCAAACCCTTCCTTGGGTTGTTTGTTCCTCTGTCAGTGTGGTTCACGAGCAACCGGCTTCACTGGACGCCTCCTTCGCGTTTTCTTTGCTTTGAGTCTAAGAGAGAGAGAGAGAGAGAGAGAGAGAGAGAGAGAGAGAGAGAGAGAGAGAGAGAGAGAGAGAGAGAGAGAGAGAGAGAGAGAGAGAGAGAGAGAGGTAAGTATATTTTCATTATTTACAAGAGGCCAGTTAGGATATCTTATATGTATTGTAAATTTTGAGAATACACAGACTGCGTGATCTCGGGGTTTTCTTGAATGTTTTGGTTTCGTTTTACCCTTGATTTTGTTTTACTTTTAATTTATTTCATTTTTTTATTACTTTTTACCGAAAGAAATAAAGACACCATAGAAAACAAAATGAATATAAAAGAAAAAGGGAAATAAGTTTAAATAAACAGATAATGTGACAATGGAATAAAGTGATTATGACACTATAATTTTCAATTTGATTTGGGTTGTCCTTGCTACCAAATCTGTTAAAACGGCCACCCTGTTCGAAGATCATACTCTGCAAGACCTGCGTTGTAATCTTATTGCATAGTAGAGGTACACTACAATACAACAGAAGGCACCGCCTACCGGGGCGCTCATAGATCCAGAGAAGGACCAGTGTAGGTACCAATTGCCCAGGATACTGCGGCCCACAAATCCAGATGAATGCTACGAGAACGCAGCCGAAAAGGACCTGGACGTGAACTGTTAGACTTTGACGAGGACTACGTGGAAGTTTGGAGGACCTGGACGAAACCTTCGAGGACGGAAGAATGTTAGCAAGGACCAGAAAGAAGCCGACAAGGAGGGGCAACCACGAGGATGATTCAAGGACAATTCACACAAGACGACGAGACGACATCGTAACGCACCCTATAGGTTAGATAAAATTTCGCATGATAATGTGAGCTAAAATAAGATAGACTCCGCTTTTCTTATGGAATTAGTGATTACCAAACTCCTGTAATCAACTAACGTGTATTTTAGGTGTCTGTAATTACTGATGTGGTTTGTATTCATCCTCCATAACCCACATTTAGACATCTGTTAATGCAAATAAAACAGTTTATCAATGATTTGTGTGCATATCCTGGATCCTGTGATTTTCACTCCACGTGGGAGGAAGGCTTGAAATGAGCTTTGCAAAGTAATTACTGCCTTTTTTGTCGCCTGATGCCAATACTTCCACAATCAATGAAAATGTTGCAATTATAGACCAATGCTGCCACTAGTATTTACGAATAACATTTTTAGTATTTTATTCTTACTACTTCTAATACTGCTTTTATTACCAGTGTTGTAACATTTTTAACCACCAGTTTTAATTAATAATGATACTGACGTTAATTCAGTCCACAAACCCTCTTGATATCAAAGAAGCTATTAAAAGGAGGAGGGACGACTGTATTTGCATAATAAGATTACCTGTGAGCAAAAATACTGGTAGGAAATCCCGTGAGGTGGGAGAAATGTCCAGGATTGAAACTGAATTTGTAATCCACGCTTTAACTGGTCACGCAACTGCGTTTAGGATAAGCTCATAAAGGGTGGAGTTGAAAATGATACACATTTAGAAGTAAATATATCAGCAGAAGATACTTTCATATTGAACATATGTATAATTATATCATCACACACACACACACACACACACACACACACACACACACACACACACACACACACACACACACACACACACACACACACACACACATACACACACACATGTATATATGTGTGTGTGTTTATCTGTATGTAAGTATCTACATATGGGTTGCAGTGAATTCTATGGATAATGAAGGTCATGAACAACAAATGAAGCAAATGAAATGCCTATAGAAGAATATTCTATAAAAAAAGTAATGGAGTCCTGTGAATTTGTTAAGAACAAAGATACCAATGAGTGCAGAGAAGCTGTAGACGAATTAACATAGTGAACAAATTACGAAACCCCTTTAAGAGGATTTTGAGAGAGAGAGAGAGAGAGAGAAAGAGAGAGAGAGACAGGCAAACAATCAGACAGACAGACAGCCATACAGACAGACAGAAGAATAAACAAGTAGACGGATAGATACATAGATAGGTAAAGATATATATATAAAGAGAAAGTAGAACAGACCGTTATACAGAGATAAATAGACACCCAGAAATATAGATAGACAGATAGATAATCAGAGGTAGATTGACTGAGAGAGAGAGAGTATTGATTACCACGATGTACGAAGTTTTATAATTTCACGTGTGAAAAGTACAGGTAGCAATAACAATGTTAATAATCAGTTGTAATGAAAATGGTTATCTGGCATTTCGACTCCGGTAGTGTGATTATTCGAGTTGATTAACATTCTTTACAGGGTTCATTGTAATTATTATTATTATTATTGTTATTATTATTATTATTATTATTATTATTATTATTATTATTATTATTATTATTATTATTATTATTATTATTATTATTATTATTATTATTACTATTATTATTAAATAAATAACAATCCTCCCTGACCAGGACTCGAACCTAGGTCACTCCGGGTATGAAACCGGAGGCCAGTGCTAAACCAACCGTGCCACACGACCCACTAAAAGGAGTGTGCAACTAGGATCTTACTAGCTCCATAGACATTACCTATCTACTCATACTTGAGTAATGATAGCGAAGTTATCGTTATCAATGCGGCATTGCATTATTCCATCTTTCATAAATATACCTCGGTACATCTGACTTAGGATTTGAATTGCTAAATCAATTTCCACCGAGTGCCCACGGGGAGTGAGCGTAAAACTTCGCTATCATTACTCAAGTATGAGTAGATAGGTAATGTCTATGGAGCTAGTAAGATCCTAGTTGCACACTCCTTTTAGTGGGTCGTGTGGCACGGGTTGGTTTAGCACTGGCCTCCGGTTTCATACCCGGAGTGACCTAGGTTCGAGTCCTGGTCAGGGAGGATTGTTATTTATCGATATCAATGCGGCATTGCATTATTCCATCTTTCACTATTATTATTATTATTACTATTATCATTATTATCATTTTATTCTGTTACGCTGCATGAAGGAAATACCCGTTTATAAATGTCTGTCTACATCCATACACTGTTTACTTTATTCAGATCAGTGAAGAACATTACAAGAAGCCTACGGTTGGGGAAATTCATTTCTCAGACATTTATATTGTTACCAAAAATTGATATCGATTTAATATATTTACTCTATCTGTCTTGCATGCATGTATGCAAGTATGTAAGTATGTGTGTGTGTGGGGGGGGATGGTTTGCAGGTAGGTGGTTGGACAGGATGTTCCTCCTCCTTTGCTTAATGGTACACCAAATGAACATCTATTTACATAGTGTTTATCTCTCGCTTCCGAAAGAGTCCATGATGTGCTGCATGAAGCTGCTCACTTTTAAATTCCATGGATCTGCATGTAAATGAAGAATAGGTAACACATCTCTAACTCACGCACCAACTTTATTTTTAAAATCTCACAAACTGTTGATAGTAATATCTTTTTTAACGTTCAAAACAATCATCTTTGTATTGTCAGAACTCATTCCTGACTGCCTCGTTGCAAAATAGAAATATCTGCTGGATCTCAATTGGTCGGAACGAGATCGGAAATTGTGAGGGAGATTCACTGATAATAAAGTACTTGTTTAATCACAGAGCAGGTTGTTCCTTTCGACTGTGGTGTGGGAGAAAAGATATGATCCTTTTTTAACTGATTATTCAAGCTGATTTGCATTCTTGACAGATACCTTCTGTCTGTATCTCTCTCTCTCTCTCTCTCTCTCTCTCTCTCTCTCAAAATCGACACTTATAAAAATACAGTTAGCATGAATGAAAGTGGATATTAAGAGAAGGCCAACCAGTCTTTGAGGTCATTTATTTATGTGATAGTCCTAATGGTCAGGAACGTTTCGACAACTTATTCTGGATTATTATGATATACATTAACGCATAAAAGTTAAAATATATCATATAAATTCACGTTTGCACATACATAAAGGAACCCAATTTAGTAACAAATTTGGTACATGATCGGTTTTGTTACATGTTTTCCCTATTCCAAATTTTGTATCTACTAGGCGAGTTAAATAGAAACCGTATTCAACAACTGACTCAGCTGCATCTGTTACTCAGGGTCTGCTTTCCGATGAAAACGAAATTACTTTTTGGAATATGCACGCAATGCAGGCATTATTTTCACTACTTTTTCAAGATATGAAGCATGTACTTGCAACATTTGATGCTATCATCTTCCAAGTGTGAGGCATTATTATTATTATTATTATTTTGTGTGTGTGTGTGTGTTTTATAAAAATCTGAATTTTCAAAGGAATTTTATATGAGCAATAACGTATTAAATAAATACAGATTTTGTACATAACATTAATCTTTATCTTAGAAACAAGATTCAGGGGAATTTCTGTATATATATATATATATATATATATATATATATATATATATATATATATATATATATGTGTATATATATATATATATATATATATATATATATATATATATATATATTTACACACACACACATAAATATATATATGAGCGGACTTGAAAAAGTTTGTGGAAAAAGACCTTAACTAAAAATCTTATGGAAGGATTTTGAATTCAATGTGTATTGCGCCCACTCCTCTCTATGGTCAAAGCCACTATTTCTCTTTCTACTAGGAAATCCACTCGGGCTTTATCTAGAGGGGGCACTATTAATTAACGTCAAGTGTGAGCTCTCCTGTATCATTACCTGAGTCATGGACCCACACTATAAAAATATAATAATCATAAGAGGGTTACTGATGATCTAATTTCAGTCTTAGAGGTAACTGAGAGAAGGGTAATATCAAACAATTGATAATCTTACACTTCTTGATATGTTGAATTATAAATCATTAAACTTGTACAACTAAAAACTTTAATTGACACAGATGTCCACTTCTCCACTAATGTGTGTAGTATAACTGTCCTTCTCTTATAGCTTCCTTCTTGAATCCTTTGTCTGTAGAGACTTTCCTCAAATTCCTTAATTTCTTCACTGTATCAGTTCAAAAGATTCCTAAGGATGGCATCTGCTTTACATCTGGTGCATCTCTCCAAGGACATCTCATGAAGCAAACAAAACAACAAAACAGGAAAACCGAAAAAAAAACATTCCTAAAAAAAGAGAAACAATTGTTCTATTTTAGGAATGATAACACAATAAAAAATTCAATATAACTGATTTCTTGTGGGAAGAAAAACTACTTTTGACAGACAAACAAATTGTGTATATTCATGCCATTATATACGATCTGAGTAGTTTTATATTTATACATCATATTATTTTTATGAAACCCTCATTTTAGCATAGATAGTATTATTCTTTTATAAATCTCAATAACACTTACTCCTTGAATGGGTTTTAAATCCTCAATAATAACAGATAAACATCTGAATGGTATCCAAGTGCCATGTGTCAGCCACTAGCTGTGAAGAAGATATTCTATTTACCAATTTGTTCTCAAATGATTACTTTGTTATTGTTCTGTAATCAGATCTATAGTATTTCATAATCTTATTATTGATATTAGTACAGCTGAATGTTCTTTCTTACTTCTAGTATTTAAAGAATTTTACTAACCTTTTTCGGGCATTTACCAGGCACTTGTCTCTGTTCTCTCTCTTTCTTTGGTTATGGTTATAATATCTGGGTTTAATACTGAATATTCTTAACATTTTAACATCTACTCAGATCACATATATTACAAGTATATGGTTCGTCTTAATCATACATGCATAATACCGGAACTTAAATGAATTTCTCCAGAAACAAAATAATACATATTGGGTTAAAGTTACCGAGAGTGACGCACTGATATAGAGAAAAATGGACATTGCCATCTTGTAGAGCATAAAAAATAGAGTAGGAAGCAATATGGGTAAATCTGCAGGGGCCTTTATAAAAACCGGGAAATGCCCAAAAGGCCCCAAACCCCCCCCCCCCTGGGGAAGTCCCCATCCATGTTTTACCTTGGGAGGACCAAAACAAATGTGACGCGAAAACTCATTAATCCCATTCCCAAGTAGCCCTTGTTTTCTAGCCTTGTAAGAACGATTTTTTTGTAAAAAACAGGGCCTTTTTTTTCCAATTTCATATTTTTAATGGATTTTTTAATTTTTTTATACATTTTTTTACGTGTTTTGGTTAAATTCCCTTATACAAACATTTGCGCCTGCGCTTTTTGCCCCCGGGAAAATTTTTAACAGGCCTGCAATGCCTTTACGCGAAAAAACCCGGTGAGTAATGTTTTTTTTTCCCTTTGCTGCGTGGGATTCCGGATTTTAAAAACCCCATATTGGGGATATACGGGACAAATAGACTTTAAATCCCTATCAAAAACCTTTAAAATTTTAAAACCCATCAAGTCCCCCAAAACGGAAAAAAAGGGTTATTAAAACCAAGCAATTGTGACCATAGACGGAAAAAGGGGAAACTTTTGGTGTTTCGGTTTAATAAAGGTATGTGGTTTTTACCCTGGAGGGTCCAGGGGTGTTGGCCACCCTGGCTAGGCGGTATATTACCACGGGGAGGGGCGCACTGGTTAACGAGTTACCAATGGACATTATGGTTCCGCGGATTATGTGAAACCCCGTAGATTAAAGTTAAGTTAAGTAAGTTTATTTACCACCCTGGCTATCTGCTCAGGCGTGGGCAATCATGATTACAGTTTTACATATATCTGACATTGTACAGTAGTCTGTAACTACTGTAGTTGTACAAGGTAAAATATAAATTAAATCATACATCATACAAAAATTATTACTTCATATGCTTTGCCACTGTGTTTGATAACACTGTTATTTGTTTACGGTAGTTATTACATAGTAAATTTAGGGTATAGTACGAGTATATCTTCCAATGTATTAGATGAAATGAAATATTCACATAGTTCTTTATACCTCATGTTAGGTGGTCTGAAAGGCTGTATACAGACATTCCGAGATATAGTGCTCAAGCGTTTCGTTTGTTTCTTCGTTACACAGTCTACATCTAGATTCATCTGCACTTCTTGCACCGTGCAGTTGCCAGTACATTCTGTAACCTAAATGTATTCTGGCAATAACCACGTCACACTGTCTGGTTTGACTTCGGTGCCACCATAGGTAGGTTTGCCATCTCTGTACTGATCTTAGTGCCTTATGGTACAGCTTTCAGGCCTTTGAGTGTTAATCAGATCTACTAATTCTTCCTTATGAGAACTTTTCAATATATGTGCAACCCTAGCAAGAGGCATCCCAAGATCTATGTTCACAATATCCTTGCTGCAGGCTTCTTTCGCCAATTTGTCTACGTGGTCGTGCTTGCGTATGCAAACATGAGATGGTATCCATACAAATTGAATGTTGAAATTACGCTCTGTTGCATAGGTTACGTTACGCTTAATGCAACTCACAATTTTTTCATCGCCACCTGTTTTTAAAAGAATTTAGCGTCCGAAGAGGAGTCAACAGAAAACTACTCCAGAGCCCTAGACATTAAAATTCCGTTGCGAGGAGTAACTCCCACTCCGTTGTGTAGTGCTGGCCCAGTTTGTATT
>NC_051422.1:24777695-24814195 GCF_015228065.2 Penaeus monodon
CAGCTGAATTTTTAAATGACCGTTTTCCCGTTGGGGTCATTTTTTTTTGGCTATATGGAAAGGTTATTAAAAAAAAAAAAAAAAAAAAAAGCTTTTATGAAAGAACTTAAAAAAAAAAAGATGAGGGAAAAGCAAACACACCAAGTCATGCAGCACCACTATCAACACAAGTTTCTTCATACCTCGACAGTAGCCTTTTTGTGTTACTGCTGAAATTTATAACAACATTACAACTTGATCGACCAAGCTAGCTATAAAGCAGTGTTTGGAATTATGATGCCCATCCGAGAGAGTCGGATCGCTTTGTGATTATTTTGCTCGTCAAATAATAAACAAAATTTATTGAATACTTTACTTTACATTTCCTTAATATATTTTGTTGAGTCTCTGCTTTTCATGCATGTGTGTGTGTGTGTGTGTGTGTGTTGTTGTGTATTAAAGTATATATGCACAACACACACCACACACACCACACACACCCACCCACACACCACACAACACACGCACACACCACACACTTTTTTAAAATATATTATATATATATATATATATTATATATATATATATATATATATCTTTGAAAAACCACACACACACACACACACACACAACACACACACACACACACAACACACAACCACACACAAAACACACATAAATTTTATAATATTAATTAAAAATTATATAATATATTTATTATTTGGTGTGGTGTGTGTGTTGTGTGTGTGTTGTGTGTGTGGTTGTGTGTGTGTCTAATATAATATAATATAATATATATATATATTTTAATATATATATATAATATATATATATTTATTTAAATTTTTAATATGTATGGGCCGCGGGGGTTTAGAGCATCGGACTCAAGAGACACGACGGCAATCTGATTTTGGGGGTTTCGAGTCACCCCCGGGCGTTGTTCCCTTAGCAAGGAACTTCCCCTCGATTCCTACCTAGCCACTGGGGGAAACCCGGGCCCCAAGTCACCGGATAAAATAAGAGAATGATTACCTAAGTAACCCCGGCACTCCCGGGGAAAAAGGAAGGGGGGGACCCTACCACGTGGTCACTCCAAGAGCACACAAAATGAAAAATACAATTAAGTTATGCTTGCCCCGGGGGCTCAACATGAACCACCATTATAAAAAAAAAAAAAAAAAAAAAAAAAAAAAAAAAATATATATATATTTTTATATATTATATATAAATATATATATTATATTTGTGTTTGGGTTGGTGTGTTGTGTGTGTGTGGGGTGTGTGTGGTGTGGGATGTGTGTATGTGTGTTGTATGGGTGTGTGTTGTATGTGGTTTTGGGGTGTTGGTGGTGGTGGTGGTGTTGTGTGTGTGTGGGGCGTTGTGTGTGTGTGGTGTGTGTGGTTGTGTGGTGTGTGGGGTTGTGTGGGTGGGTGTTTTATATATATATATAATATATATTATAATATAATATATATATATATTATATGTAATTATATCAATATTTATATTAACCTATTATCATTATATCTAATGCTAATTTATATTATACCTATCTATCAAAAATATATTATATATATAATATTTATATATATATATTATTATATATTATACATATATATATTAGTGTGGTGGGGGTGTGGTGTTGTGTTGTGGGTGTGTGTTGTGTGTATGTGTGTGTAGTGTTTGTATGTGTTTTGGTGTTTTATGTGTGTTGGGGGGTGTTGTGTGTGGGGTGTGTGTGTGTGTGTGGTGGGATGGTGTGTGTGTGTGTGTGTGTTTTGTGGGTGGGGGTTGTGGTGTGTGTGTTTTGGGTGTGTGTGCGTGCGTGTGTATGTAAAACACAACCCCATGGGAACGGATCTTGTGAGGCGATTTTATGATATATTTGTATCTTTCCCATATCATAGCACACAAGGGGATGCCTATAACCCGGGTTTTTAGCTCGTGGGACTTTTTTGGTGACGGTGTGAGGATTTTGCCAGTTTTTTGGGCGAGTGATTAGAATGTGAAAATTTCGTATCTTACAAACATTCTTTCTCTATGTGACGACAAATGGTTCAAGTCCCTCCCCACGGGCTGTCGTAGTTGTTTCCCTTATTACTGTATTTCAACCCGAGCCAGTGGGAGACTATTTACTCCCCTCCCCTTTTTATTTTCTTTTTTCCGGCTGTAAAATTACACCCTCCCTTGTTATTTTTTTTCTATTTTCTTGGCCTTCGTTTTTTTATCGGGTTCAGCGACTAAACAAGCAGTTGGACCGACGATATCCGACGGGGCCCCAAAAGGGGGCCCCCCGCAAACAGTCCCCTAAGAATGCCGGGGGGAAGGAGTATCGATGATGAAAACACACAAAATTATTTTTTTAAATGTAGTATTGTTGTGTGTGTGTCGTGTAATTTATAATAAGTACACCACACACACACACACACACGCACCACACCACACACACACACCAACCACACACACACACACACAACACAACACACACACAATTTATAATATATATATATAATATATATAATATATAATAATAATATTATATAATATATATAATAGTTTTGTGTGGTGTGGCCCCGGCATGTTATGTGTCGTGTGTCTGTGTGGGGCAGGTTGTTTTATTAATATTATATATAATATTTTATATATTATAAAATATATATATATAATAGTATAAAATAATAATATTTTAATAATATAATATATATATATATAATTAATATATAATATATATTAAAAATTAAATGTATAATTATATATATTTATAGAAATTTTTAAAAATTATATAAAAATATTATATATATATATTATGTATATATAATAATTATATATAATAAAATAATATATATATAAATATTATATATATATCTATATACATATAAATATAATATTTTATATATTTATATATATTGTGTGTGTGGTGTGGGGTGTGTGTGTGTGTGGTGTTGGTGGTGTGTGTGTTGTGTGTGTGTTTTGTGTGCGTGTGTATGTGGTGTATGGTTGTGGGGTGTGGTGTGCGCGCATGTGTGGATTATGTAAATTTATATTTTATATATTTTATTTATAATATATATATATTGTGGTGTGTGTGTGTGTGTGTGTAAAATATATTATTATATATATTAATAAAATAATATATATATATATATTATTATAAATATAATGTGTTTTGGTGTGTGTGTTTTGTGTTTTTGGTGTGGTGTTTGAATGTATGTTATTTTTTATTTTTCCAACCCTTTTTTTTTGGGCCGGCATCCACGCAAAAAACTCCTATTGAAAAATTTTTATAAAAAATCCTAAAAAATTCTTCCCAATTATTGCTGTCTCGGCTTTTGTTTGGGGAGTGCCAGGACCCCTCTCCTTTCCGACGCAGAAGGATACCCGAGCATCAGCCTCCCCGAGCCTGCGCTTTCGCCCAATATGCATGTATTTGATACTGAAACGAGGGTTCCCGTGCGGATGAATCTTTTCTTGATTTTGGTGGTTAAATTTTCCCCAACGATGGAGGTTTTGCGGGAAATAGAATTTAGCGAGGCAAAAATTTTGAGATGGGAAAGGTGCACCGATTGTGAAAAAAAAGTTTTCCCTGGGGGTTTTTCTGTGGGTATACCGAATATGTATTTGAAAAAACGGTTTTACGTTCGCACAAAATCTTCCCGCAATAATTCTTAATGTAGAAAAAAGTTTTAACCCCGCATGTTACATTCTAATAATTCTGGGAAAAAGTACTGCTAATGCGTTATCATAGAGCTTAGAGGACCAAGGACTTCCCCTATGAAATTCATGGTATATATAAGATTGGGGTATAATTTTTAAAAACAACTTACATCTTTCCATTTTTCCGACTTTCATGAATTCTCAAAAGCTTTTAAATCTCATACATATTTGGAATTAATGAGGGGAGTCCCTTTTTTAAATCTTTCCTCCGAAAAGTATGCTTTTGGACCCCCAAGAGATGTGAAAAATTTTGGAACCCACTTGCTGAAAATTTATATTTATGAAAATTATCATTCTAATTCGTCCTGAATCGTCCACATATGGGATATTTTTTACATACGTGCTTATAATTATTTTTATTGTTCCCTATGGAAAGTGTCTAAAAGAAACAGGGAGACCGACCCAAATGCTTTTTAAATTTTTATCATGGACTATAACATAGAAGTAAAAACTGCTTCGTAACAAAATATGTTTTTCCTTCCCCCTTCCCGATAAAAGAAAACAACAAACGAAAAAAACCGAACCTTGTCTAGGCACGCAACACGTAATGCACACCGAACAAGGCTAAACCGGGAAATTTTTTTCACTCACGCGCATACGATATCGAGTTTTAGATCTTCTTAAAAAGGTTTAAAAAAAAAGGGTTATTACTAAAAAAAAAAAAACCCGTAATTGACATGTTATAACCCAGATTTAGTTTGGCAACCCTTTTAAAGGGGGCCAAATTTATATGTATATATTGTTTTAAATGTTTTTGGGGTGTGTGTGTGTGGTGTTTGTGTGTGTGTTTGCGTGTGTTGTGGTGTGTGTGTGTGTGTTTTAGGTGTGGGTGTGAGGTTGCGGTTGTTTTTGTGTGTTGGTGGGTTTTGGGGTGTGTGTGGTTTGCGTTGTTGTGGGGTGTGGTGTGTGTGTGTGTGTGGGGTGTGGTGTGTGGGTGTGTGTTTTTATATATTTAAAATTTTATATAATTTTTTATAATATATTTATAATATATTTATTTGTACCTTTGCATATTTTATATTTTAACCCCATCTATCTATTCCTTCCTTTTCTCTCTCTTATCTCCTCTCTCTCTCTCTCTCTCTCTCTATATTATATTTTTATATATTATTTTTATTATCCCCCCCACACACACACCCAACACCACCACCCACACCACACACATCACCCACCACACACCCCGCACGCCAGACACACACACACACCACCCCCCCCCCCCCCCCATATTATAGGGAGTGTGTGTGTGAAACATCCATCCACCATCCCCTTCCCTCAACATATATAATAAAATATATATATATATTATATATAATATAATATATATTAATATATATGTGGTGTGTGTGTGTGTTGTGGGGTGGTGGTTGTTGGGTGTTGGGGCGTGCGTGCGTGTGGGTGGTGTGTGGGGTGTGTGTCTGAAAACACCTCCCTTTATCCACCCAAAAAAACATAAATTTTCTTATGATAAAATATATATAATATAATATTATATAATATATAGTATATAAAATATATATATATATATAAATATATAATATATTTTAATATATATATATATATATTGTGGTGTGTGTGTGTGTGTGTGTGTGTGTAAAGTGTGTTTGTTGTGTTTGTGTGCGTGTGTGCGTTTGTGTGTGTGTGTGTGTTTTGCGTGTTTTTTTTTATTATTTTATTTTATATAATAACTTTTATTTTATATATTATTATTATTATATTACACATATATGCAATATTTTTTTAAACCCATCATCATACACCCCTCTTTTCCTCTCTTCTTCTCTTCTCTCTTCCTCTTCTCCTTCTCTCTCTCTAAAAATATATATAATATATATATATATATTTTAAATATATATATAAAAATTTTATAATACCACACCCACACACACACACACACACGCACCACACACATATATAATGTTGGTGTGTGTGAATACTCCATCCCCATCCCCCCCTACATAATAATATATATATATAATATATATATTATATATTATATATATATATTTTATATATATATATAATATAAAAATATATTTTTTTTGTTTGTGGGTTTTTTCCTGTACCCCGGAAGATGTTTTGTTTTCATATATATATTATAAATATTATATATATTTATAAAAATTTATATTTAATATATATATAATTTTATATATATATAATATTTTTTTATATGTTGTATATATATATATATTATATATTATAATATATATAATTATATATTATATATATATGTGTGTATGGGGTTTGTGTGTGTTGTGTGGGTTGGTGTGGTGTGTGTGGTGGTGTGTGGTGTTGTGTGCGTCGTGTGTGGTGTGTTGTGTGTGTGTGGTTGGTGTGTGTGTGTGTGTGTGCCAAATACCCCACCCTTTCACCCACCCAAAAATAATATTATCTATTGTAAAAATTATATATTATATATTTTATATATAAATATATATAAAATATATAATTATATATATATTATAAAATTATATAATAATATAATTATATACATATATATATTAATATATTATATTTTTATATATATTATTATATTTTATTATTTAATTATATTTTTCGTGTGTGTGGTGTGTGTGTTTTTGTGTGGGTGTGTTTGTGTTGTTTGTGGGGTTTTGTGTGCTTTTGCGGTGGTGGGGTTTTGGTGTGTGTGTTTTGTTGTGTGTGTGGTGTTTTTATATTTAAAATTATTTTTACATATTTTTATATTTATTATTATTTTTCCTTTTTATATTTTTTCCTATCTCAAAACCTTCCTCTCCTCTCCCCCTCTCTCTCTCCTCTCTCTCTTCTCTCTCTCTCTCTTTTATATATTAATTATTTTTAATTATTTTAAATTTATATATATATTATATTAACAAAAACCCACCCCCACCACACACCGCACACCACAAAAATTTTAAATGTGTGTGTGTGTATGTTGTGTAAATCCTCCACCCCAAAAAATGTTTCATAAAAAGGGAGTAAAATTGTTTTCTTGCTCTCGGGGAAGTTAACGGCAAATCCCCTTGATCCCAGAAGTCATGGCTAGCCCTTTCCTTTTGAACGCTAGATTTTGCTTTGAGGGCAGCCTGCTGTGATTGAACTTCGCCCTGGGGATCGTACTGGAAAAACCCATTTTTGTCTCCCCTTCAAAATCCTAACAGAAATTTCAGAGTCCTCATCCACTTGTTCAAAATTTCCATTAAAAGATCTCCCCTTTTTTGCTGCTGATCCAGGGCATCAGCCGAGGGGAAAAAGTTGTTTTGGGCCCCAAACCTCCACTAGAATGTGTTGCAGAACCCAGAGTTTTTGAGAGTGTTGTACATTCAGGGTTATCCGTTATCCTTTTCAACCATTTTACAGACAACATCAATGCTTTCTTCCATTTGTTGGTTTTTTGATATCTTTGGGCATTGTCCCCAAAAACTTTTTTCAGGCATCAATGATTTGCCTATTTCAAACCCGTTTCCCCTTTTGCTTGCGGGTGCCTGATTCCGACGGTGGCAATGATTTTCCCTGCTTTGACGGGTTCATTTTTGAACAGGTTATAACACGTTGGGGAAAGAATTTCAGTTGCATTTGTAATGAGCCTAGGACACGAAGTAAGAAGACCAAAAATTCGTCTGTGACCCCCCTTTGATCCTCACTTATTTGGGCTTTACACATATGTTGTTTAGATCCCTCATTTAAATTTAGTCTTTAGCTGTGAAAGAAAATTGTATTTAAAATATTTTTTTAGAAAAATGATATTTTATTTTTTTAGAAAAATGATACTTATTTTACTATTTTTGTATCAGGGATTAATTGTTTTATTATTACACTAAAAAAGGAAACAGTGTAAAATTGCGAGTTTCCCCACAAAAATTTAGTTTTCTTTGTTTCCCCCCCAATGCTTCTCTTTAATTAAAGGGTACGCAGTTAATTTTACTGTTTTTGTTTATTAAGGTTTACAAAGGATTTTAATGAAAAAAACAATATGTGGTAAATGTTTCCAAAAGCGAGCACCCCCTGGGGACTAAAATTCCCAAAAAGGATTTTTTACTTTCCCCTACCAACGATCTTGGGGGTCTGGGGAATCGGGGGGGGTTTAAGGGGGGGGGGATAATAGTAGCACTGGGTGTCAAAAGGAAGCTGCAGAAATCGAAAAAAAGTGTTTATGAAACGTTTTAAAAAAGGTTTTTCCAAAACCCGGCCAAAATTGTCCCACAACGATGTAAAAAACCAAAAAACGGGAAAAAACGGCAGTTGAAACTCTACGGAGCCCCCCGCCACTTTTAAATCAACGGGCCGACCGCCAAATTTTTAAAAAAACAAAAAAAAAAAACCTTCGGGGATAAAAAAACCCCGTCGGTAAAAAAAACCCCGGGGGAGATCGTAAGCCTAGTAAAACCAAAGGGACGTATAGGGTTCCCCCTGTGTTTGGACGATTTTACGGGATAAACCCCTCAACTGGGGTTTTCCCTTTTACTCGAGTGTGGGGTGTGTGTGGTGGTGTAAAACACCAATTGTGCGGAATTATGGGAGGGATTTAGAAAAACGTGCTTTAAAAATTTCGAATACGATTGGTGCTAAGGGAAAAGGGTGCTGTACCAACGACCCTTGGCGAGACCTGGGGAATGTATGTTGGGGCAGCACTTGACCTGGCGCCGCCCCTCCCCCCCGCCCGACCCAGGGAATTTAAATACCAAAAAGCGGAGGGGACAACCCCCCCCCAGCCCAAAAAAGGGGTACGGCCGGCCCCCCACCCGGAACCACCCCCCTCAAACCCCCTTTTTGGAGGAGATTCCCCGAAAAATAGGGGGGAAAGAGGGTTCGACTCCCGCCCTTTCAAAGGGGGACCCCTTTTGGGCCCCAGGGAAAAAAGGGGAAAAATGGAAACCCCGCAACCCTGACAAGAAACAAAGGGCCCCCAAAAGGAAAACCCATCCCCCCCAGAACAAGACGGCCTTTCCCGGGGGCCACCCGCAAAAAAGGGGATAGGGGGTCACCCCAGGGGCCGCCCCTGAGGAAGCCCCTGAATTTCGGGGTAACCCGGAATCATGACGCGGAAAAACATAAATGGGCCCCGTGAAAGGCTTTTTTGGGGACTCTTGAGAACAAAGAGCCACCCAAAAAAAATGGGGAAACCGGGTTTCCAAGGTTTTGGGGGGCCCCGTAGGAAATGACCCGGGGTTTTTCCCCGGAGGAAAACGGACGCCCTTGCAGGCCACAGGGACGGGCGGGGCCCAAAAAAGAGAAAGGAAGAAATGAGGCCCCCCACACCGGGGGAAGGGGGCGGTGCAATTTTCCAGGAAAAAGGGGAGGAAAGGTGTGCCGGGGCCACCGAAAACTCCCCCCAAAAAACCCGGGGAAAACCCGAAAGGGAAACCCCCCCCACTGGGGGCGTCATCGAGCGGGGTGGACCCCCGGCCCAAAGCCCCCACAAACCGCCCGACCCCCCCCCCCCGCCCCCGCCAACCCATCCCCGGGGAGGGGCATGAGCCCAGGAAAAAGCAAACCCGGGCCGGGAGCAAAAAAAAAAGCAAAGCAGGGGGATTACCCGGAAAGTGCCATGGAAAAAACCCTTGGAAAAAGAAGGGAAAAATACGGCCGGGAAATGGCCGGAAGGAAATTTGTGAAATGAAAAAAAACGAAGAGTCTCTTGAAAAAAATAAGGAGCAAAAGTGACTTAAAAGGGGAAAAATGGTTTTGAGATAAATTTTGATGTTGAAAAAAATAAAAAAAAAAAAAAAAAAAAAAAAAAAAATACAAATGAGTCTTGTATTATTATTACGCACGTCTTTGATGATGTTAGGATGTTAGTGTTTTAAAAATCGAATGGGTCTTGATATTATTTTCGCACGAGGGACCATCTGAAAAACAGACGACGGCCCGTAAAATGACGCTGACGAAGATGCAAAGGGAAAACGGCCGATCTGTGGGACATCACTCAGAAAATGCTATCAGGTAGGATTATGTATATTAAAATACGCGGAAAGCGGCAAACAGTAAATAAAGAAGTAAAAAACCCAAATACGTAACGCAGTACAAGAAAATCCCAGACTAAAGAGTTTCATCAAACAGAAATTTGCCCAATTTTAAACTAGGGTGTGAGGGGGGAAAGGGGAAAAAAAATTTACTTTTTTTAGGAAATTTACTGGTGTCAACCCGTAAAATTAATGACTTGTTTTATTTATTCATAACAATAATGTTGATTTATTTTTTACAAGCCCCCTTTCACATCACCCACAAAATAAAACCCCCCCCTAGAATTTAGAGGTCCCATCCTTACGAAAAAAGGAATGACAGGCCTATTGATTTGTCAGTGACACCATACCGCAAAATTGGTGCAGAAATTAATGAAAATAATGGCAGTTCAGCTTTACATATTCCCCAACACCCTTTGGGTTTTTCTCTCTGTACAATGTATAGAAGGTGTAAAATTTTTCAGATGATTCACTCCCCAATTTCAGAATCACGGCGCAATATGCAGGGGAGATTTTAATGCTAGACATTTTACTTTGGAAAGTCAATGCAATAAAAAATGGCAAAGAGTTCGACATTTTTAAAACAACAGACTATGACAGAAATTGATACAGACAGGAAAATTTCACGTGGGGGGGGGCAGGCTAGTTTATGAATGGGAAAGGGGTCTTTGCAGGAAAGTAGAAGCATGCTTGCAACGAGCTAACAGTGACCACTTTGCAATAGTATGAGATATGCTGTTGTAATATCGTCTACAAAAACAAATAGGTCAAAATTTCTACCCCCCCCTTACCTTGACACACTTTAACCACGTACTAGACTGGATAATGTTTACACAGTAACAGGTTTTGAAAAATTTTCCATGGACATGAAAATATGGTCACTGATCTACAACATTTGGGTTTTGCCCAAAAAAAATTTTAAAGAACAGCAACTCAAAACGCTCCAAAAACCTAATGGGTCGGTGACCCACATTTTTAGGGAAAAAAGCGAGTTCGGAAAGCTTTAGATATCACAAGCGGAAAATCCCCCGGACAATTATGAATTTTTTTAAGGGCTAAAAAAACCTACGGGAATTAAAAACTCTTTTTCAAAAAAGAAACTTTGAATAGTTCCTACAAAGCATTAACAAAACCCCTCAATGCGGGGGTTGGAAAAAAAAATTAATCAAAATTTCAGGCAAACCAATAAACCCCCGCGTTCCATATCTCTTTCACAAGCAGAATGCTCCAGTCAAAGGGCTGGAGGTCAAATTGAGCTCACTTCCCCAAATATTAGGATCACCCTTTGTCAACTAAAATGCCGCAAAATTTTATTGAGATTGGATGCTTGATACTGACCCCTCAAATTTTTCGAGATCACTGATGGGAAGAACTATGCCTGACAAAAGGAAAGCGTCCCCCCCCAGGTGAGGATGGAATTTCCCATAGTGTCCTCGTTTTAGCTCAGGTACCTGGTAAACCTTTTTGCACCTATAAGGTTAAGTTTTTCACATGGTTTCTGCCGGCCCCCGGAACGCAGTCTAAAATCCCCATACCGAACAAACATGATAAATACCGACCCAATTTTATTAACCTCATGTGTATGCAAAGTTTAGAAAGGGTAATTTGAAAAACTCATACAGGTTACAAGGTAAAAATTTTTCACAGCTGAAGGATTTCTATGGGCGAAAACACAACATTGCTTTTCAGAGTACTTTTTACACTCAATCCCGGGAAGCACACTGTTTTTCTTTACCTAAGTCCCTTTTACATTGCAAACGAGAAGTTACTAGAACAAAGAAGCTTTGGCATCCGGGGTAAATATTTAAAAGGATTAGATTTTATCTCTCGAAAAGATTGCAAGTGTCCGTTCAGGGGAGTGAGAAGTTTCCCCTTCAAGTCTTTTGAACTTTGGGGCGCCACAGGGGGGTTCTCGCCCTTGTGTTCAATGCCTCTGCCAAGCTGGTGGAGAATCCCCCTTGGGGGTGGGAATCCATTTTATGCTTGCTGAAGACATATGGCCCGAGCATCATCCCAAGTGAGGATGCAAATAATTTCGCAGAATCACACAAAGGTATGATGTGGATTTTCATTTTGCGGAAAACAATGTCTCTAAAACCCCGATATACCCCACCCACTTTTCGAATTGGTGACCAGGGGCTTGGGCATATGCCAAAGTATAAATATCTGGGGTAAATGTAAATATGCAGACCTGGTTTCTTCTAAAGAAAAGACTCTGGGGGAGATTTAAACCCTGAAAATTTTTGTCGGAAGAGAACAGGATCAATGTTAAACTCGCTAGACTTTTATTGGTTTTTTAAAAGGTCAGTTTTAGTACCATGCACGCACTTTTGCAGTGAAGGAATCAGAAATAGGGTTTTTGGGGTAGGCAAAATAAATATGAGGATTATCCCCGGGCCCGGAAAAAGCAAGGATGAAAAAATGAGTCAGAAATTAAAAATTACCCTCCATTCTGATGAATAATATTATTTCCACCATATTTGGGTCAAAATTTGAGGAACCCCGTACTTCAGATTTCCAAAAAAAAACTGCAAATAAATCACGCAAGTAGAGTGACAAATCCACACAGCGTGCCCCTGATACAAAAAATCTCCATGAACATTAAAAACTCAAGTTCCAATTTGTAAAATACCAAAAAGTCGCTCCATTCCCCATGGAAAATTCAACATTTTATCGTGCACCTTACATGTTTCCCCAAAAAAACAGGGTGGCTAACGTGTGTTGAAAAAAATTGCGTAGCAACGGGGAAGGAACACACGAATCTAGGGTGATGATCTTTGATGTTCGCCGGGATCCGTACAGTTGGATACAAGGGGTTTTGTTGCGCTGATACAAAAAATGGCTTACTACCAAAACAAGTTTAAAATGAGAATACAAAAATGGGACACCCCAAACCGGGGCTGGGGTTTACTCCGCAACGGGAATTTTTAATGTCTAGGGCTTGGGGTATTTTTTTTTGTCTCAAAGGTCTTCGGACGCTAAAATTTTTTCAAAGCAGGTGGCGATGAAGAAATTTTGAGTTGCATTAAGCGTAACAAATTTTTAAAAGAGCGAATTTTAACATTCAATTGTTTGGGTACCCTCTCATGTTTTCATACGCAAGCCCAAACCCTAGACAAAAATTTGGGGAAAAAAGCCTGCAGCAAGGTATTGGAAAATAGATCTTGGGGGCCTGTTGTAGGGGGCACTTATTTGAAAAATTCCACAGGAAAGAACTAGTAATCGATTAACCTCAAAAGGCCGAAAACTGTACATAAGGGGATAAGACGCATAGAGATGGGAAGCCTTCCCCTTTGGGGGGCACCCAAGTCAAACAGACAAGGGGACGTGGTATTGCCAATCGTTTTGGTTACAGTTTACTGGCAACTGACGGTGCAAGAATGCAGATAATCTAGATGTGACTTGGAAAGAAAAAACAAATTTAACGCTTGAGCATTTAAACTCGGAAGTCATGTGATACAGCCCCGGCCACCAACATGAGGTAAAAGAACTATTGAATATTTCATTTCATTGATACATTGGAAGATATACTCGTACTATACCCTAAAAAAAAATAGTGAAAAAACTACCGTAAGCAAAAACATGATTCAAAAAACAGTGGCAAAAGCAATATAAGTAAAAATTTTTGTATGAGTAGATTTATATTTTATTTTTCCTTTACAACTACAGTTTACAGTAGTACTTGTCGATATATGTAAAAAGTAATCATATGCCCGCCTGAGCAGAAAGCCCCGGGGGGTAAATAAATTACTTAATTAAAATTTTCTACGGGGTTTTACTAATCCAATCCCCTTTGGTAATGTAAAAAGCTCTTCCCCAAAAAACAAACCCAACCTTTAAACCCCCCTGGGTTTATCACTAGGGTATATTAAACCCCAGGGGGGGGGTCTGCCCCCCGTTACCCCCCGGGAATATATAACCCCGCCGGGGGGTAGCCTTGGACCCCGGGGGAATATAACCCTAGGGGGGCACCCTATGGGCCCCCCCCGTGGTAATTATATGCCTAGGCAGGGGGTTTCGCCCCTTGGACCCCCGTGGGAAATATACGCCTAGCCTGGGGGCTACCCCCTGGACCCCCCGGTAAACCCCACCTTTAATCACGATACACCGAAGTTCTTCGGTTCCGTCTATGGTCAAATTGCTTGGTTTATAATAATTTTTTTTCCCTTTTGGGGGATTTGAGGGGCAAATTAAGGTTGTGATAGGGATTGTCTATTTGCCTGTTTCCAAAAATATGGCTTTAAAAAATTACCTAAAATTGAGCAGCACTGGAAATAAAACATTACTCCCCGGCTTTCTCAGAAATTTCTTTGGGGCTGTCAAATCTCCGGGCAAACGCGCGGCGCAAAATGATAGTAAAATTCCCAAAAACACGAAAAGATGACATAAATTAAAAGAACCATTAAAAATGAAATTAAAAAAACGGCACTGGTTTTACAAATAATCGTTTTTACAACGCGTAGCAATAAAAGGACTATTTGCTATATCGCTTTATGAGTTCCCCGGTCCTTTTGTTTGGTTTCCCGCAAGGGCAAGGTAAAAATGGAGGGGGATTTACCCTCAGAGCGGGTTAAGCAGGGCAAATTTTTATTTCCCCGGCAATATAACCCGCTGGATTTCCCTATTTTGCTTCCTATTTATTTTTTATGCTCTCCCGATGGCAATGTCCTTTTTTCTCTATACGTGCGTCACTCTGGGTAATTTAAACCCAATAGTTTTATTTTGTTTCTGGAGAAATTCATTTTAATTTCCGGTTTATGCATGTATGATTAAAAAGAACCATATATTGTAATTATGGATCTGAGAGATGTTAAAATTTTAAGAATTTTCGTTTTAAAACCCGAATTATAACAAACCAAAGAAAGGAGAGAACAGAGAAAGTGCCGGTAAATCCCCGAAAAGGTTTGTAAAATTTTTTAAATATAGAAGTAAGAAAGAACATTCGCGTACAATATCAAAATAAAATATGAAATACTAAGATCTGATTACAGAACAATAACAAAGTAATCATTTTAAAAAAATTGGTAAAAAGAATATTTTCACAGTAGTGGGACAATGGACTTGGGTACCATTCAGAGTTTATTGTTTTATTGAGGGTTTAAAACCCTTTAAGGAGAGTTTTATTTTGGATTTTTAAAAAAAATAATACTATCTAGCTAAAATGAGGGTTTTATAAAAAAAATTGTGTAAAATTAAAATACTCAGATCGATTAATGGCATGAAATACACAATTTTTTTGTTTTGTCAAAAGGTTTTTTTCCCCCAAGAAATCATTTTTGAATTTTTTATTGTGTTAATTCCTAAAATAGAACAATTTTTTTCTTTTTTTTTTGGAAAGTTTTTTTTTGGTTTTCCTTTTTGTTGTTTTTTTGCTTCATGAGATGTCCTTTGGGGAGATGCACCAGATGTAAAAAGATGCCATCCTTAGGAATCTTTTTAACTGATACTGAAGAAAATTTAAGGGAAATTTTAGGAAATCTTAAGAAAAGGATTCAGAAAGGGAACTATAAAAGAAGGACAGTTTACTACAACATAGTGGAGAAAATGGGCATCGTGTCAAATTTAAAATTTTTTGTTGTCAAGTTTAATGATTTTTAATTAAAATCAAAAGTGAAGTTTTCAATTTTTTATATTACCCTTCCCAGTTACCTCTAAGACGAAATTAGCTCAGTAACCCTTTATGATTCTTATTTTTATGTGGGGCCCGCCCGGGTAATGATACGGAGAGCTACACTTGACGTTAATAATAGTGCCCCCTCTAGAAAAAGCCCGAGGGATTTCCTAGTAAAAAGAGAAATGGGGCTTTGACCTAGAGAGGGGTGGGCGCAATAACATTAAATTTTCAAAATCCTTTCCCATAATTTTAGTTAAGTCTTTTTCCAAAACTTTTTTAAGTCGCTCATATAAATTTTTGTGTGGTGTGGAAATAATAAAAATTATATTTTATATATTATTATATAATTTTACACATATATTTTTAAAATATATTATATTATTATTATTAAAATTTTATATATATATATACAGAAATTCCCCCCAATTTGTTTTTTTAAAATAAAGATTTAAAGTTATGTACAAAAACTGTATTTTTTTAATCGTTATTGTCATATAAAAAATTTTTGAAAAACAGATTTTTTTAAAACAAACCCCAAAACCACAAAATAAAATAATAAAAATAAGCCCAACTGGAAAAATGATAGCATCAAAATGTTGCAAGTACAGTTCATATCTTGAAAAAGTAGTGAAAATAATGCCTGCGCGTGCATATTCCAAAAAGTAATTTTTGTTTTACGGAAAGCAACCCTGAGAAAGAGCAGCTGAGTCAGTGTTGAATACGGTTTTTTTTTAACCGCTGTAAACAAAATTTGGAATAGGGAAAACGTAAAAAACCCGATCATGTCCCAAAATTTGTATAAATTGGGTCCTTATGTATGTGCAACGTGAATTTATAGATATATTTTAATTTTTATGCGTTAATTATAATAATAATCCAGAATAATTTGTCGAAACTTTCCTGACCATTGGGAAATATCACATAAATAAATCCCTAAAAGGGAGGGTTGGGCCCCTCTTTTTAATATCCACTTTTTCAGTAACTGTATTTTTTTAAGTGTCTTTTTTGAAGAGAGAGAGAGAGGAGAGAGAGAGAGAGAGAGTAAGACGGAAGGTATCTGTCAAGAATGCAAACCCTTTAAATAACATTTAAAAAAGGATCATATCTTTCTCCCAACCACAGCAAAAGGGAAAAACCTGCTCTGGAAAAAAAGTACTTTTTTACAGTAAAATTCCCCAATTTCCGATCTCGTTCCGACCAATTGAGATCCAGGATATTTTATTTTGCAACGAGGCAGCAGGAAGAGTTTGACAATACAAAGATGATTGTTTTGAAAGTTAAAAAAAATATTCTATAAAAGTTTGTGGATTTTAAAAAAAAAGTTGGGCGGAGTTAGAGATGTGTTCCTTTCTTTATTTCATGCAATCCATGGAATTTAAAGTGAGCAGCTTTATGCAGAATCATGGACTCTTTTGGAAAAGGGGAGAAAACATATGTAAATAGATGTTCATTTTTGGGGTACCTTAAACAAAGGAAGGGAACATCCGCCCAACCCCCTACCTGCAAACCTCCCCCCCCACACACACAAACTTTCATACTGCATACTGCATGCAAGACAGATAGAGTAAAAATATTTAAACATATAATTTTGGTAACAATATAAAAGCTGAAAATGAATTTCCCCAAAACCCTAGGCTTTGTAATGTTCTTTACTGATTGAAAAAGTAAAAATGATGGTGTAGCAGGGCATTTATAAAGGGTATTTCCTTTATGCAGCGTAAAAAGAAAAAAATATAATAATTATAAATAATAATAAAAATTTAAAAGTGAAAGATGGGAATAATCAATCCGCATTGATATCGATAAAAAACAATCCTCCCGACCCGGACTCGACCCAGGTCCTCGGGGATGAAACCGGAGGCCAGTGCTAAAAACCAACCCTTTCCACACGACCACTAAAAAAGGGGTGTGAACTAGGATCTTACTAGCTATAGACATTTCCTTCTACTCATACTTTAGTAATGATAGCGAATTTTACCTATCCGTGGCACCGGTGGGAAAAAATTTAGCAATTCAAATCCAAGTCGAGTACCGAGGGATATTTAGAAAAAGGATAATGCAATGCCGCATTTATATCGCTACTTCGTACTTTTCAAGATGAGTGAAGGAATGCTATGGGGCTTTGAAGATCCGTTTCACACTCCTTTTAGTGGGGCGTGTGGCAGGTTTTTTTAGCCCTGGCCTCCGGTTTTTAACCCCGGGGTGACCCTTTTTTAGTCCGGTCGGGGGAATTTTTATTTTTTTAATAATAATAGTATAATTAAAAAATAAAATAATAAAAATAATAATAATAATAATTAAAAAATAAAATTCTATTTTAATAATTATAATAATAATCATAATAATAATAACAATAATAAAAATAATAATTTAAAAGAACCCTGTAAAGAAGTTTAAACAACTCGAAAAACACACTCGGGTCGGGAAAAGCCAGTAACCATTTCTTACAATGATTATTAACATTGTTTTTGCCTGTACTTTTTACCCGTAAATTATAAAACTTCGTACATCGTGGTAACAATACTCTCTTTTCTCAGTCAATCTACCCCTGATTTCTATCTGTTATTATATTTTTGGGGGGTTATTTTTCTGTATAACGGTTGTTTTACTTTTTTTTAAAATATATACTTTTTTCCTATCTATGTATCTACCGTCACTTGTTTTTTTTCTTCGTCTGTCTGTATGGGGTGTCTGTCTTCTGATTGTTTTTCCTGCTCTCTCTCTCTTTCTCTCTCCTCTCTCTCTTCAAAAACCCCTTAAAGGGGTTTGTAATTTTTTCCTTTTTAATTCGTCTACAGCTTCTCTGCATCATTGGGATTTTGTTTTTAACAAATTTCCCGGATCATACTTTTTTTATAGAATTTTCTATAGGCTTTTATTTGCTTTATTTTTTGTTCATGACCTTTATTACCTAGAATTCCTGCAACCCTATGTAGATATTCATACAGTAAACCACACAATATATACAGTGTGGTGTATTGTGTGGGTGTGGGGGTGTGTGTGTGTGTGTGTGTGTGTGTGTGTGGTGTGTGTGTGTGTGTGGTTGGTGTGTGTGTGTGATGATTTAAAAATTTTACTATGTTTAATTGAAAGTATTTCGCTGATAATTTTTTTCAAAAGTGACATTTTTAACTCCACCCTTTTTGGCTTATCCCAAGCAGTTGCGTGACCGTTTTAAACGGGATTTCAAATTTAGTTTCACCCGGGCATTTTTCCCCTCACGGGGTTTCCCACCCGTATTTTTTCTCACAGGTAATCTTTTTAGCAAAAAACAGTCGTCCCTCCCCTTTAATAGCTTTTTTTTGATATAAGAGGGGTTTTTTTGGGGAATTAAGTCATATCTTTTTAATTAAAATGGGGGTTAAAAAAAGTTACAAACCTGGGAATAAAAGCAGTATTAGAATGTAAGAATAAAAACTAAAAATTTATTCGTAAAAAATATGGCAGCTTGGTCTATAATGCACATTTTTTTGATTGGGTATTGGCATCGGCCCCACAAAAAAGGCAGTAATACTTTTCAAGCTCATTTCAAACTCCTCCCACGTGGATTTAAAAATCACAGGATAGGATATGCAACAAATCTTTGTAAAACTGTTTTTTTTTGCAAACAGAGTCAAAAGTGGTTTGGAGGTGAATACAAACCACACAGAAATCAGACCCCAAAAATACACGTTAGTTGATACAGGAGTTTGGAATCACAATTTCCTAAAAAAAAGGGGAGTTATCTTATTTTACCCCCAAATTTCATGCGAAATTTTAAACCTATGGGGTGCTTTACGAGTCGTCTCGTCGTTTGTGGGAATTGCCCTTTAAATCACCCTCGTTTTTTGCCCTCCTTGGGGCTTTTTCGGGCCCTTGCTAATTCTTCCGTCCCGAAGGTTTCGTCCGGGTCCTCCAAACCCACGTAGTCCTGTCAAAGTCTAACTTTCCGCCCGGGTCCTTTTGGGCCCGGGTTTCGTGCTTTCATCGGTTTTGGGGGCCGCGTATCCTGGGCAATTGGGTCCTACAGGGTCCTTCTTGGATCATGAGCGCCCCGGTGGGCGGTGCCTTCTGTTGTTTTGTAGTGTACCCTATATCAAAAAGATTACAACCAGGTTTGCGAGTATGATCTTCGAACAGGTTTTGGCCCTTTTAAAAAGATTTGGTAGCAAAGGGCAACCCAAATCAAATTTAAAAATTTTTAAATGTCTAATACTTTTTTCCATTTTCACTTATCGTTTTTTTAACTTTTTTCCCCTTTTTCTTTTATTTATTTTGTTTTCTTTGGGGTTTTTTATTTTTTTCGGTAAAAATAATAAAAAAAAGAAATAAATTAAAAAAAAAAAAAATCAAGGTAAAACGAAAAAAAACATTCAAAAAAACCCCGAGATCACGCAGTCTGTGTATTTCAAAAATTTTCAATACATATAAAATATCCTAAAAGGGCCCCTTGAAATAAAGAAAAAAACTTTTCCCTCTCTCTCTCTTCTCTCTCTCCCCTTCTCTCTTTCTCTCTCTTCCTTCTCTATCTCTCTCTTCTCTCTCTCTCTCTCTCTCCCCTTTAGACTCAAAGAAAAGGGAAAAAACGCAAAGGGGGGCCAGTGAAGGGGTTTTGTCGTAAAACCACAGAAAGGGGAAAACAAAAAAACCCCAAAAAGGGGGTTTTTGGGGGGTTTTGTGTAAAAAAATGTTTTTTAAATAATTTTAAAAAATAAAAGTGAAATTATTCATTTTGGTTAAAAGAAAATTGCAAAAAAATTTGGAGGTCATGAACGAAAATTAAAGAAAGTAAAAGATACAAGAATAGAGTTAAAAAATTTTCCCGGGATGAGACCCGCACAGTAGCTCCCAGATACAGATGCAGCTGCTTTAAGGGGGGAAAACTACCCTTTAGTCGGGGCCCCTGGACAGTGGGGGTCCCCCATGTCCAGTACAGTAGGGGGTTTAGGGACTACTAAAGGGGACTGTATCTGCACCATTTCTCATTTGGGTTTCCTTTGTCGGAATTCTTGGTCCAGGGGGATGTTTTAAAAAAAAAAAAGCAATAGAGAGGAGATTTTAAATTTTCCCTTTTAATTTTTTTTTTTAGAGATATTTGCTTTTGTATTTTATAGTTCTGATTTTCCCAATTTTTTTTTTTTTTAATTCTGTTTTTTCCACAAAAATAGGGAAAAAATAGAAAAGGGAGGGGTAATTTAGCGCAAGGACCTGCTTGACCCACCCCCCTCTTGATGATATGGGGTCATCAAAAGGAGAAAAGAAAATTTGTAAAATAAAAAATTTAAGAAGTAATGTGTTCATTTTGTTCACTTATCCCAAACGGGGCAAAACCCCTTTCGAAAGAGATAATTTTGGGGCCCAATGTGTACCCATAACTGCGATTTACGGGAATTTCATCATTGATTTTTGCGCCTGAATCCCCACAACAACCCAATCAATAAAAGGTTTTCCCAGTCCCTTTTGTTTTTCATGGTTTGGGGTAAAGGGTAATGAGTAATGTGCGAGTGTGAGGGGAATATGATGTTACTCACAAAGAATAAAAATCAAAAACAGAAGATTGACGTTTTTTTAAAAAAAATGAGATTTAGCAAAAATTTTAATAAAAAAATTAAAGGAAAAAATATTTCACTGACCCAAACAGGTAAAAAAGGTGACAAAATAATTTTCTTTGCAAAAAATCTGACAACACAAAACTTTTCAGTTGAGATTTTATACCGCGCAATTCCCCTGATCCATAATTAAACCAACTCATTTTTAAGGTATCGTTAGGGACAGTTGCCCTTATGGGTTTTTCTACTGAAATCCACGACGACTAGGTTTTACCCAAAAAACTGCATTGATTTTCCCTGAGGGTGAGAAAAAGGCCCCTTTTTTAGTAAAAGAATAACGAGTTTTAAACCCAAACCCCTGTCCTTTTTGAACGGGTAAATAAAAGGCCCACCCCCAAATAGAATAAAAGTTTCCCCATCGGGAAAATTTAAAAACTTCCTTTTATTTTTTACCTAGTACGTCGGAGCGAAGATTTTCTGGCGATTTTCAAAACCCCCCATTTTTTCCCCCCCCCTTGAGAAAAGGGGGGGTTTTGTTAAAGAAAAATCAAAAAATTTTTTGCTTATCCAAAAAAAACTATGGTAAACATAGAAATTTCCTTTTTCCTCAAAAACAACCCCCGGGGGGGGTTTTTCCCTTTTTAAACTTTCCTTTAGATTTTGGGGGGGGTGTCCATAAGGAATTTTTTAAAAAAGGTTAAAAAATTTAAACGTTTTCAACTAAAAAAAAAATAATTTTAATTTAAAAGGTAATTTGTTTAAAAAAAAAGGAGTGAAGACTGAAAAAAAAAAAAATTACGGGGGGGAAAAATTTCGTTTGATGTCCCAAAAAAAAAGATTTTTAAACTTTAAAAAATTTTTTTAAAAAAGGGAAAAAAGAAAATTACTTTAAAATTCGGTTTTTCAAGGCCCCCATTTGGGGTAAAAATCTAAATTGATTTGAGACCATTTTTAACCCCGGGGTTTGCTAATCAGAGGTCATCTATTTAAAAAATCCCCTTTCCCCATAGTTTGGGTGAGGGAAATAACAAATAATTTTTTTTGGGTTTCAATAATTGGTTTATTACATATGGGTTTTTTTTTATTCAGGGTTATTAATGGAGTTCCTCCTTAAAGGGGTGGAAAAGGGACCATTTTTTTTTTTTGGATGGGTCCAGGGAGGGGGAATCCAGGTTGTTTTGTTGTTTTTTTCTCGAGATTTTTTTTTTTTGGGGTTACAAATACCTTTTTTTGACCCACAGTTTCACGGGGTTGTGGGGCCAATTTAGAAGGGTTGAAAAAGGGGGTTTGGGGGGTTTCACCCTTTTCCCGGAAAAATTTTTTCTCAAAAAAAGGGGGTTTTTTTCCCACCGTTCCCAAACTTTTACCGGGAATAAGCCAGAGGGAGGGAAACCCCCCGGGAGTTTCCCCTTTTGGAGGTTTTGGGGGTTTTTTAAAAATTTTTTCCTCGGGTTTTTTGAAGAAAAAATTTAAAAAAAAATTTAAAACCCCAAAAAAAAAGGAAAAACTCCTTTATGGAGATATTGTTGGTGAAGAACCCCCCTTTTTTGGGGGGTGAGGTATCCTTTTGTATTGAGCAGAACAAAGTCAGCTTTTTTAAATTTTAATTGGGGAAACCTTTCGGGAAAAAGCCTAATGTTTTTAACATTGGGATGGGGGTTTCGTTGTAAGGACATTCGTGCTTACAGGAAAAGTACATTTTAGTGCTCTGATAGTCACTATTATTCATTGAATATTGAAACATTTCTTGTAAACAGTATTTTGTGATAGTCTTGGCAATACATTTGTACATAGTTCTGGAAATACAGTACATTTTTGCCATTCTTGAAATATATACATTTTTTTTAAACAATAAATTTCTTGAAATTATACATTTTTTGAAAACTGCAAAATCTTGAAATATGCATTTTTTCTGTTAAAACATTACTTTCTTGTAAATAAACAAATTTCCTGTAAATATAGAATTTTCGTAAATAGTACATTTCTTTTTAATACAGTACAGTTCTGTAAACGTACATTCTTGTAAATATAGTACATTCTTGTAAAATAGTACATTCTGAAAAATTCGAAATTTTTTGTAAAAATAGAAATTTTCTTGTAAATTAGTGATTTTTGCAAAAAAATTACATTTTGAAAACTTTAACATTTCTTGTAAATATAGTGCATTTTTGTAGAAATAAAAATTTTTCATTGTAAATTATGTATTTTGCAAATTAAATAGATTGAAAAAAGGTTACCATCCTTACTTAATTTTTTATAAGTATTTTTATGATAAATATAATAAGTTTAAATTTGTACATACAGACATTTTATTGCATGGCATTAGATTTCGTTTTACAAAGAATAAAATTATTTAACATGTACCTATATTTAAATTTGAGGGGGAAAAAACAATTTCATGTGATAATTAAAGGCAAAAGAGAAGCTTATTTCTTTTCAAGCTACTTTTTGGGGAAAAAGTATCAATATATTTTTATAATAGGAAATGGGCTGTGTAAATCACCCTTTTTCCCCTAAATTTTGTAATTAGATAAACGTAGATCTCACTTATGGCCGGTTCCCTACGATCAGACCAACATAAGATAAAAATCATCCCGTTCATAGTCCATTTTTTGCTGAAATAGCGATCTAACAATAAGTAGATTTTTCATATGGAGTCATTTTTTGGACTGCCCCCCTTCACTTGCTGAAAGGGAAGGATTCACCCAAACTTCCCGTGAAGATTTGAAAGATAAATTTTTTATCCGTGTTTTGAAAAAATACTCGTCTGAAAGTAGCCCGCCCTTTTCCACCGAAACTCCCCTGGATGTTATGCTCCCTATGTTAGCGTTCCACAGATACGTATTTTACACTTTATCATATGGAAACGGTCTTTCATATCGGGTCCACAGCGGGCTAAGGGACGGTTAGACTGCCAACTTTTTCGTTGGAACCCAAACGTTATCAGTGACTTGGAACAACCCCCCCATCCTTTTTGGGTTACCAACGAAAAAAACCCCCCCCAACTCAGTCACTGGCGCAGCATAAAAAAAATCGGTCCGCAGTCCCTTTGTGGAAATAGGGATTTTTTATTTTCCCAAAAGGACATTTTCTTGCGTACTTTCCTAAAAAAAGGGTAATTGTTTCCCGAATTCCACTTTCTTTACAGAAATAGACAGAAAACGTTCTTCCTCTTTGAAAAATATGCCGCTTTTTTTTATGTTCGTCGAAAAATGAGGATACAAGAAAATTTTGCTTGTTTTTTTTTAATTTTTTAAAATAATAATTAATAAAGTTATATTGATTATTTCAAAAATTAAAAATTTTGTAATTTATTATGATATTTAATTAAATGCAAAATAAAAATTTAGACTAATGCCATGTATACTATGACCCAAACGGTATACTTTTCCATGAACATCGATGGATCGGGGGTTGCCCATCGATTCGGCGAGAGCAAAAAAAAGTGGAATGAACCAATCGGGGGCAAAATCCACTCAAACTGTTTAATTTTCATGAATGATGGCCACCCCTTTTTACTCTACACATTTTTTCACCATTTTGAAGATCAAAGAGAGAATGGGAATTAAAGTTTGTTTGATTGATTATTTAAAATTATCTGCCGCGTAAACAGCTAAGGTCTTTAGCGGCAAATCCCTTTTTAAAACTAGAAATATTAAAATTTTTAAAAACAAAAAAAATCTATAAATAATATCTCAAATAACAAAAAAATTAAAAATCAAAGCTAAATTTATGCTCTAAGTGCATAAAATCATTGCTAAAACTTTATGCATGATTAGATTTTATTAAAAAATTTTAGTCTCCCTAAGGAAATTAAAAGGCCCCCTCTATGTACAACCCTCCCCATAATTTTCAGTGAAATATGGGGAGACAAGTAAACGTCTTGGTCTGAGAATGTTGCACTTTTTCCAACAGTGCGATCGTTAAGGGCTCTTGGCACCACACAAATGCTTCATTTTTAGCCATCATGGCCAGAGCGTCTTTTCCCCGATTCTTAGTCTTTTTAAAATCAATTTCATTTTTCGGTTAGGGTGGATGCTAGTCCCCCCAAATCCCAAGGTCTCTTAATCTTCGCAGTTTTTTTTCGGAGGTATCCCTCCTTTGTTCCTTCCATTTTTTACAAAGACAGCTCCTTAGCGGGGTTTTCGGGGTCGGTGTGGGGGAGAGGAAAACGAGCATCACAAGGCTGAGCCAGTCCTGGCTTCTGATCAGCTCGCTCTTTCCCACTGTCCAACTGCGCTGGCCCCCAAACACGGTTTCCCTTTTTACTGTTTACCCAGTGAAAAGCCAATCTTGAACCTCCCTTATATGGATGTGATGATTTAAGCTCTGATTGCTTGAAAGGGCATACGAGAGTCACAATATATCACAATAAAATGGTTTGTAAGATCTTAGTCATTTTAACTGCGAAGGAGGGCATGAATCTGCAGTAAAGATCAAGGCTGCGGGAAAAAGACGCCAGATGCGTTTTCCTTTGCTCACTGCTGAAAAGCCCACACCATTTTCAGATTTCGAACCATCTGTATATATTGCCCGACCCTGGTACTTAAAAATATGCTGAAGAAATTTCTCTCTGATTCTTTTTTCCCGATCTCTCCCCTTTCCCACCCGCCCCAAACCCAGCTCGATTGATTAGTCCAAGGGGGGTTTTGGGGAATTAAACAGTCAGAACTTAGTGGACTAAAATTTAAAGTTTTCCCAAAAGTTTCCTTATTTCCTACCATAGGATGGCATCCTCAAGGGTTTAAAAACCAAAAGGATGTAGGAACCCCGGAATTTTGTGTCTCGTGTAGCAAATCGGGGTTATGTGTCCGTGAAATGAAAGAGGGGGGTTCTCACTCCGCATACGGGGTTTCCCACAGGTGAAACCTGAAAGCCCAGTACGATTTGAGAGCTTCAATGAACCGAGTCCAAGTCCGGAAAACAGGGGGAGTTGCAAAAGAATATACCTCACAGAAAATCAAGCTTATACGAATAAGTGTCGGAAAAGCCGTAAAAAGCGTTGTGCGGTCGCCCCCCAAGATAGATTTTTTGTAGCCTTCACTTTAATTTTTGAGGAGGCCCCATGTAAGTCTTGAGTCAAAATTAGACCCAATCTTCACCTTTGGACAAATTGCACGGGTTTGTCCAAAATGGGGGGGAAGGGGTGGTTTTTCCTCGTTTGTGGAAATGTATAGCCAGACTTGCGGGGAAAATTTGAACCCATGATATTTTGCCCACTGTAAAACCCTGATTTATTAGCCTGCTGTGTCCTTGACACCCTGTAACTTCCTCTGAGCAGTACAGTGGAAATCATCCACATACAGTTTACAGAGAAAACTTGGAAAAAATTTACAATGTCATTTATAGCAATGGCAAACGGGGCACACTTAAGAACCCCTTTGGGCCCCCTTCCAGCTGGTTTCCAGGTTAAGAAAACTTTTTCCCACCCGAACTCTAAATTTCCTGTCAGTAAGGAAGCTTGATAAAGGGTAGGAATGCCCTTTTTAAACCCAAATGCATACGCTTCATGATACCCATGCTTCCAAGTCGTATGAAACCTTTTAAAGGGTCAAAAAAGACTCTAACATGTGACGTCGCTGTGGAAGGAATTTTCGTAAAGCTTTTCCATCCTCACAAGTGCATCTGTGGCGATCTAAATTTTCTAAACCCATTTGTATGGAGTCAACACGTTTTCTTTTTCTAGACCCTGAAACCTGAATTTACCATTTTTCATCGTTTGCAGATGCAGCGTGAGAAAAATTTGGGTCGTAATTTCCGGGTGGGGGGAAGTATTTTTGCCGGGTTTAGAAAGAATGTTTATCCCTCTTTCATGTGGAGGGCACTGGCCCCCCCTATAGATCTATTGAAAAAGTCCAACAGGAACTTCTGGGGTTCCGGAAATGAGATATCTTTTTGATAGGGATATCCACTCCTGGGGCAGTTTTACGGCAGACTCAAAGCAGAGCATCTCCGTGCCAAAAATGGAAAATAGTTGCTGCATCCCTTGAAGAACAACACTGGGGGTTGTTCCAGTTCACACGAAGAGTGGGAATGAGCGTGAAGAACCCCAGAGGAGATCTCTCCAGGATTTAGTAGCTCATTAGAAAATATTTTTTTTGTCTGTGATGATTTGCCATCTACTTCGAGCGGGTTGTGATATGGATGTGCTCTTCCAGCAATTTTACGCCCCTTTGCCCAACCCAGCAAAGGGGTCCAAGTTACGGAAAACTACTGTCTCCACGACGCCCCTCTAGCCTCCTTGCACCGCCGGGCCTTGGCTCGGGTCTTTTGTAACTGATAAGGTTACAATGCGGGGGGCGTCGTTTCAAAGCCTTAATGCGTTTCCTGTCTGACAGCTTTTTGGGCATTCTAGACCCCCATGGTTGGAGGCGACGGTACTGTCCGCTCTTTTGGGAATGGAGCTTTGCTGCAGGTAAAATTCTGATGGAAGTGTTACAGCATCTTGAACACACGGAAATCTTTAACAGACCCTTGCAATACTGCAGTTGATCTAAAAGATTCCGTCCCCCTGTTAAAGTCGCCACTCGCACCCCAATGACTGGAATCCATTCACCCCCTTTAAAAATTTATTGGAAAAAGGTCGCTTCCATGAAGTTTTCCCATGACCTCCAAGTGAAGTTAAACTGTGAATCAGGTGAACCTTTTGATAGGTTTATTTTTGGAGAATGCCCCAGTTGAATTTGGAAAATGTGTGAGTGTCACTGTTCAGAAAAAACGCATTACTCTTAAAAACAAGGACTCCAAGGCCCTTCCTCGGGGTTCACAAAATTTTCCCAAGGGGATGCCGACCTTGAAATCTCCCAAAGTAGAAAAAGGTGGGCAAAAGTCAGGTGATCTTCCAAATCATTTATGTTTAGATTATGTGGGGAAGGGGATGGATGCAAGAGGAAGGTCGTGCAACCTTTTCCCCAGCCCTTTACCTGCATTTTTGTTGCAGGTGGATGGCCTGGAAAGGGAATTCATGACGTACCATTTTGTACCCCCCCTGAGGTCCATGAAAAGGTTTCCCTAAAGGGCTGAACTTGGGAAACCCCCTCAGGAAAAAGGGACTTTTTTCCCCGGTCATAATCTCTTGTGGCATACACAAAATGGGTTAAAGAAGATCAGATGTTTCGTTCTCCCATTTTTCATGAATCCTGAAGTTCCCTTTGGGCTAGGGTACCCGTTTTTTGTTATTTTTCTAAGGTGTTTGGTAGACCCGTGGTCAAGGTTTGCCTACACCTTTAGGCTTCCCTTTTCCCGGGTCCTGGGGTACCTTTTTTAAAGTTGTTTCCCCGTGGAAATAGTTTCCACAGGTTTCCCCTTTTTTCAGGATTTTTTTGCCTAGGCAAAGGAGGGGCCCGAGCCCTTTTTTTCAGGGCATTTTGTCGGGAGGGAGGCCCCCGTGGATGTTTTGGGAGCTGGATCTTTTGGACAGGTTTGGATTCCTTTGCTGGGAAAGGGGCGTGCCCGAGCCTTTTCTTCAGGAGCTTCTGCCCCAGAGAGCTCCGTGGAGTGGTGACAGCTGGGGCTGCACCGTTTAGGCCTTGGGGCCTTGTCTGATGGCTCCAAAGACCTTTCTTTGGGAGGAGGAGTCTCCTCAATAGACCCCCCATCCTACTCCCTTTTTTGTGGAAAACTCACCCGAGGCAGTGTCACATTTGGGGCGAGGTTTAGAGGAAGTGGCAGAGGTTGCTGTAAGAAGCATTGGGGGGCAAGGGTTGGGGGAAGGAGGTGGGGAGAACCGAAGCAAAGGGGCCTACCTGGCGTGCAAACAGACCCGGGCACGCGCTTGCCCCTGGAAAACTAACTTTCTCCTTGCTCCCTTATTAACCAAAACTTCCTTTTCAAATTTTTACCTTTTTTTATTGCTTGAAGAAGCTTCATGAGTTTTTTGCAGTGGGGAAAAAATATTGGACCTGGGCGTGTTCTCCCTTTATGACCTGTTTTACACACTTTTCCAATTTTGGTTGTCATTTTCTTTTAAAAAAGCAAGAGTTGGCTCCATGCCCCTAACCTTTGGGGTGGAAGCATGCATAGGGGTTTGGGGGACATAGGTTTTTCCTTTTAGGTGGACCATGCTAACTTAACCGATTCTGGGAAGGGTAAT
Organism: Penaeus monodon; assembly: GCF_015228065.2. Classification (NCBI taxonomy): domain Eukaryota; kingdom Metazoa; phylum Arthropoda; class Malacostraca; order Decapoda; family Penaeidae; genus Penaeus; species Penaeus monodon. Next base: position 24,806,569 of record NC_051422.1, read on the forward strand.
GTGTTAAAAGTTAGAAGAAGAGGGTGTCACTGTTCCAAACCTCAATTTCTCCAAAAAGTTTTACTGCCACTACATTAAAATTCTCTAGTTCCCCTAACAGTTTTTCCTCAGAATACCCTCAGGTTCGGGAAAAGACAATTTCCTTTCACTGATTGAGGGTTTTGGGGAGAGCATGAAACTTGAGCCCCAGGGAAGTTGCATTCGACGCAGACGGCACCTCGTCGGGGACGAAAACCCCAACTATCAGGTACCATCTCGTTGGGGGTGAACAAGGATCCGTTGACATCTTCAACTATTTTTCCCATGAACCTCAAAAAAAGTCAAAACCATATTTATACACCCTCAATGGTTTTTTACTACCAGGATTTCTATATGAAACTTTCATATTTACCCGGTAAATCTCCTTTGGGTTTTAGGAGGACTTTTTCCTTCTTACCTGGTTTGGGGGCCCGGGAAAAAATTACGATTCCCATTCTTGCCCCTTTTGGGAAACTGAAAAGGTTCCAAGGGGACAACGTGGGATTTTCCCGGAGAATGGTAGAGGGGTTGCCAGGTCGTCAGGGGGGGAGAGTAGATCTTTGTAAAGTTTTTAGTACTCATCAATTTGATTCTTTATTTCCCCCCCCCCCCACCATGGGTCCAACGAGGGGAAGCTAAGTTGGGGGTTTAAAATCTTCCACAGCCACAGGGTAAAAGAGGAAATTACGCAGCCCCCTATCAAGTAATGGCAGTCGCGGGACCCATGCGTACCAACGAAAGGGCCTGCTTTACCCTAGCCATTTTGACCGCCCATTTACTTTTACCGGGCCTTTTCCCAAACCCCCCCGTCAAAAAAGAAAAAAGGCCAAAGGGTGTTTTAGCTGCGGGGCCGGTGCAGCATCGCTCGACCTCCAGGACTCCCGTCTCCGGTAATCGGGATCCCCCACGGCAAAAAACCCCGTGGGAGAGTTCTCCCTGGTCCCAAAAGGAATGAACCAGGGGGGGTACCCATCCCCCTCATAGGCCTTTGGGGAACCCGTAAGCCCTTTTGTCTCATCCTCACTGGGGACCCCTCCAGTATGGGGCCCTCTGGTCCCGGCTCACCGATATTGGGACCTCAAGCCCCCCCACCCCGGGGAAGGCGGCTTTCCCTTAGGGGGGCATTTATACCCGATTCGCCCCCAAAAAAACCCCACCATTATTTTCTTGGGTACCCTATTGAAAACACGTAAAAAAACCCTTTTGGGACAATACTGCACGGCGGGTTTGACGGTTTTTCGTAAAACGTGTCCGCCTTCTTACAACCATGCACATACATCAAGATATGTTTCAGTTCCCCACACACGCCCTAATTGGGGCTACGACTATGACAAACCCCCTTGGGCCCAAACCTCAAGACATTTTTCCAACGAGTAATTAAAAAGCAGTGATTTCTTTAAAAGGTTTTTGAGACATCAACGTAACTGCCCTGAGTTAGTGGCTATTTACGATTTGTCCCTTCAAAATAATTTCAGTTTCCCCCAAAAGGAAAGGTTATAATAAAATCTGATAGTTTACCCAGGAATATATGTAAATAGTTTTAATTGCACAATGTAATGTATCTTTATACAAATAGTATTTTTTTTACAACCCTTTTCGTATTACATTACTGCGATTTAAGCAAAAACTAAGTGATTACCCACGTTTTTTAGCACCCCAAAACATTCCTTACACGCTTTCACAACGTTTTTTCATTTAAAAGTAAGTAGAATACCTTTCTTTAAACATATATATAGAGTACATTTTCCCCGTACATGTTTTAAAACTATTTTTATTTCGTTGTACACTAAAACATTGCATAATAAACCGATATGATACCTTTATTAAGTTTTTACATTTTATTTTAAATATATTAATTTCATTGTAATATTTTTTAAACGATGTAAAGGGGTTTTTATTTTACTGTAAATGTCTTTATTTCAATGAAATTTACTATATTTACAAAGAAAAATATATATTCACAAAGGAATTTTCCATATAAAAAAATTTTTAAAATTTTTTAATGAAATTTACCAATAATGCATTTACTATTTACAAAAAAATTTTCTATATTTTTCAATGAAAAGAACTAAAATTTACAATAATGTACTAGATTTACAATGAAATTTACTATATTTACAAAGAAAAATTTTCTAATTAAATGAAAATTTTCATATTTACAATGAAAGTTACTATATTTACAATGAAACTTATTATATTTACCATGAAATGTTCCATATTTACAATTAACTGTACTATTTTACTAAATATAAAAATTAAAATTGGGTACTTAAAATACAGATATAAAAAATGTCCTAAATTTTTCAAATTTTCAAAGAAATTTTTAAATTTTGAAGGAAATTTTTCTATATTTACAATGAAATTTTCAATTTTCAAGAAAGGCTATATTACAAGAAATGCATTAATTTACAATGAATATTTTTTAAAACATTTCTATTTTACAATGAATATTTCTATATTTACATTAATTTACTATATTGTATTACTGTTTATATTCATTGTACTTATTTACAATGAAATGTAATAGATTTACAATGGAATGTCGAGTGTACTGTATGTTTATAATGAAATGTATCATATTTGTAATGAAATGTACTATATTACAGTGAAATTTTTATTATTTACAATGAAATGTACTATATGTTGGCAATAAATGTACTGTACATTTATAATGAATTATACTAAATTTATAACGTATTGTACTAAATCCTAAAGTATTGTGCTATAATGGTGGATTGCACTATATTTGTGATGATTGCACAATATTTATAAAGAAATGTACTAACTTTTTATGTGAATTGTAATAGCTTTCAAATAAAATGGTACCAACTGTGAAATGAATTGTACTAACTTTTAAATGAACTGTAATAATATTCAAATGTACTGTACTAAATTTGAAACGAAACGTACTTTATGATGAATTGTACTATATACATGGAGTACATTTTATTGAGTACATTTCATTACACACATTATACAGAGTACATTACATTCATTGTATTTCATTACATACGTTGTTCTACATAGAGTACACTTCTTTGAGTAGATTTAATTACAGTGAAATATAAAGTATTTACAGTGAACTATAAATATTTACAGTGAAAAATAAATATTTACAGTGAAATATAAAACATTTACAATGCTACATGAAATATTTACAGTGTTTACAGTGAAATGTGACATGTTTACAGTGAAATGTAATGTTTACAGTGAAATGTTACATGTTTACAGTGAATGTGACATGTTTACAGTGAACTGTGTCAAGAAATTTACTATGTTTTCAAGAAATGTACTATATTTACAAGAAATGTGCTGTATTTACAAGAATTGTACTGTATTTACATGAAATGTACTGTCTTTACAAGAAATTTACTGTATTTACAAGAATTGTGCTCTATTCACAAGAAATGAACTATGTTTACAAGAAATGTACTATATTCACAAAAATGCACTATATTTGCAGGAAATGTACTATATAAGAAATGTACTATATTTACAAGAAATACCCTATATTTACAAGCAATTTACAATATTTACAAGAAATGTACTAAATTTACAAGAAATTTACTATATTTACAAGAAATATACAGCCGTGTAAATAATAGTGCTGATTTCGGGCTGATATCTGGTATAAGAGTATGCCCGATTCTTCTCTTTGACCTTCAGCTTGGTGATATGCAGGGTAAGCTAGCTGTGGAGCCTGAGAATCATTGTGTCAGTATTACAGTTCATTAAAAATTTGTAATTATAAACATAGCACAATTCATCATAAAAGTAGTACAATTCGTTTCAAATTTACTACAGTTCATTTGAATATTATTTCAATTCATTTAAAAGTTTCATCACTTTTTCATTCATCACAAATATAATACAATCCAACACATATATACCACAATTCGTCATGCATTTAGTACAATAGTTATAAATATTATAATTAATTATAAATTTAGTACAAGCCATTATAGATATACAGTGCATTGATTGTCAACATATAGTATATTTCATTGTAACTACAGTACATTTCATTTTAAATATAGTACATTTAATTATAAACATAGTACATTTAATTGTAAATATAGTACATTTCATTGGAAATATAGTACATTTCATTGGAAATATAGTATATTCATTGGAAATATAATACATTTAATGTAAATTTAGTAAAATATAGTAATTTTAATATTTAGTATATAAAGTATGTTTAATTTTTAATTCAATATTTTGTAAAATATAGTACATTTCATTATAAATTTAGTACATTTCATTGTAAATAGAGTACCTATCATTCTAAATAAGGTATATATATAATTGTAAATAGAGTAGATATTGTAAATAGAGTACATATCATTGTAAATATAGTACATTTAAGAGCTATGCTGTTTATTTACTAATTATTTATTAATTTATATATTATTCCTTGTATACCGAAATCTAATGTACTGTATGTATAATGAAGCTTACTACATTTATCATTAGTTGTACTATATTTACAATGAAATGTTCTATATTTACAATGAAATATACCATGTTTACAATAAAATATACCATGTTTACAATGAAATGCACTAAATTTACGTTAAAATATGCTATATTTGCGATGAAATGCGCAAAATTTACAATGAAATATACTATATTTACAATTTACAATATACTACATTTACCATATATACTACTTTACAGTATGTATTATATTTACAATATGTACTATATTTACAATAAAATATACTAATTTTTTATTGAAATGTACTATTTATCTACTATGAAGTGTACTATTCTTTATAATGAATTGTACTAAATTTATGTAACGAATTGTACTAATTTCATAACGAATTGTACTAATTTCATAACGAATTGTACTAAATTCATAACAAATTCTGCTATATTTATTTGGAATTTTAAAATATTTTTGATGAATTGCACAACATTTACAGTGAAATGTACTTACTTTTTAATTAATTGTACTAATCATTAAATGAATATTACTATTGTATGAATTTTACTGAGTTTTACGTTATTTAGATTTAGTACGAACTGTACTATATTTATAATGACTTGTACTATATTAGTGATGAATTGCATAATATTTACAATTAATTATACTATGGATAGGATTTGTACTATATTTACAATGAAATGTACTATTTTTTATTAATTTTACTATGAATATGTTGATTTGCCCTGTATTTACAATGAAATGTTCTATATTTAGAACTAGATGTACTGTATAATGAAATGTAATATATTTACTTGGAAATATAATATATATGATATTTACAATGAAATGTAATAGGTTTACTGTGAAATGTAAAATATTTACAATGAAAAGTAATATCCACAATGAAGTGTAATATATGTAATGAAATGTAATATATCTATAATAAGATGTATTATATAACCAACGAAATATGTTGTATACATAATGAAGTGTTCATATAATGCAATATTTTATATCTATAACGAAATATACTCTAGATTTTAACATGCGGAGCGAAATGTACTCTACATATAACGTGTGTAATGAAAGGTAATCTATAATGTGTATAATGAAAGGTATGCTATGTACCTGGTAATGAAAGGTATTCTGTGTAATGAACGGTATTCTATGTACGTGTGTAACGAAAGGTATTCTATGAATGTGTAATGAAATGTATGCATAACAATGTCTGCCATGAAATATTCTCAAAGTAATGTGCTCTATGTATAACTCTATGTACGGCGAGATGAATATGTACGAGTATAAAGTATACATTCTAGTGTGCATATATGGAAAGTTTTGTATATATTCCTCGTTCAACTAATCATATAGTTTTTATCTTTCATTTGAGGAAATTGAAATTATTTATGTACGAGTGAAACATTTTATTGGTACTCCTCGATTAATAGCCATTAACGTCATGACAAAATAATGTTGATGTCTCGGAAACCATTGTCACGTAATCAACTGCTTCTTTAATGTACTCTGTCTGGTAAACTGTCCTGAAGATTGGCCAGACGTTCGTCATGGTCGTAGTCACATGAAGACATCAACTTGAGTGTATGTTTCAGTGGCTGTAATAGAGGCGGACAACAACAGATACTGTAGATACAGCCGTCGCCGCAGTTGTCCCTATAACGTATGTTTACGTGCTCTTCAATGCCGGTAGCCGAGTAAATAATGGTGTTGATTTCGGGCTGATATTTGGTATAAGTGTATGTAGAGTAGAGTAAGCCATCTGTGAAGCCTGATATTTAGAGTTTCCGTATGACTAACAGTGAAGGTTCACAGTCCGTAGTGGTAACGCTAACATAGGTAGGTATAACATCCAGAAGAGTGACGGTGGAGAGGACGGTGTTTACTTGCAGTCGGAGACACAGACGAAAATTCCTCTTGGGCACGTCTTCATAGGTAAGTCTGGATGAACTCCTTCACTTGTATAGTAAATAAAATGAAGGCAGTCCAAAGAACAAAGGATTCCATATGAAAAATCATACTTATTGTTATGTCAGGCTATTTCAGCGATAAACGTATCATAAACAGTGTGACTTCATCTTATATGTGGATAGGATCATGACGGACGAGGATGATTCATTACAGTCGAATGCATAGTTATAAACAATATATTCAATAGCTTTTTCAAATTATAGCATTTAATAAAGAAATAGTGCTTCTCTTATGCTTTACTTATTAGTTTCCCAGTCTAAATTAACAGCTATGCTACATGTACAACGTATTATATTCTTTGTATAACGAAATCGAATATTCAGACAATGAAATGAATTGTATGTATAATGAACTCTGTAGTAAGAATAATAAAATGTACTGTATGTATGATGAAATCTGTAGTATGAATGATAAAATGTGCTGTATTTATAATAACTCATACTATATCATGATTCACGCATAAATTATTATGAATTGTACCACATGTACAATAAAATGTACTATATCTACTATGAAATGTACTATATTCACTATGAAATGTATTATATTTACAGTGAAATATATATTTACAATAAAATGTGTATACATACAATGGAATGTACTATATTTACAATGAATGTACTGTATTTATGAGTAAATGTATCTTATTTACAATGAAATTAATATATTTACAATGAAATGCACTATATCTAATATGAAATGCAATATATGTATAATGAAATGCACTAAACTTGCAATGAAATATCCTAACTTTACAATGAAATATACTGAATTATAATGAAATGCACTATATTTACAAGGAAATAAACTAAATTTACAACGAAATAATCAAAATTCACAATGAAATGTACTATATATATTTATGATGAATTGTACTATACTTGTTATGAATTACACACTGTCAGTGAAATGTACTGTATTTATAATTAATTGACGAATTGTACAACCTCTTAAATTAAATATACTAAATTCTCAATGAAGTGTGGTAGAATCATGATGATTTGCAATTAATTATGATGGCTTTCTACAATAAATTTTGTATTTCCACTTAATTAGGATTTCCACTATAATTAGATGCATGAATTGTAATATTTATGAACTCACTATCAATAAATGAATATATTTCGAAAAAAAATCTATAATTACAATTTAAGAAATTAGTGATTAATAAATACAAAAAATTAAATT
>NC_051422.1:24814295-24844460 GCF_015228065.2 Penaeus monodon
AGCTATCAATGTGCCTTTTGTTTGAGTGGTAGATTTAAGCCCTTTTGTCAAAGAACCCCTGTGAAGCTGCTCATTTAGGGTGCATGCTTACCCCCCTCTGTTTTTTCTGCACTGACCCCCTCAAAGTCGGCCTTGATTTTGTCCTTGTTTTTAACCAACCAGATAGGGTATTGGGGGGGCACATCAAATTCCTTTGCCACATCTTTAATTTTTTTTTTGTCTTCCTTTTCAACAACTAGAATGGCTGAGTACTTAATATCTAAAGTTCTGCATCCTAATTTTATATTCACAGGTGAACAAAGCCCTTGCAGCAAGCGTCGGGGTCCTTGGGGTGACAGGGGTGGAAGTGTCCCGGGGTAATGGTACCAAAGGTTGTGGGTGTGTGTGGGGTGAGTCCATAATCTCTGAAAAAAAAAAAAAAAAATGTTTAGGCTGGAAAAATAAAAATTTGGTGGCTCAACCAGCACAATATGACTTCACAATGTAAAAAGGCCATAGCAAATCGTTTACATTACGAATCAACCAGCTTAATTCAATATGTGCTGTATACGACCCAGTCTAAACGCCATGCGTTTCCATACATTTCAATGAGAGAGCTGTTTAGCGGAATTTAAAAGGGCCAATGTAAAACTTCGTAAACCTTGGGTTAACTTAAATGCCCACGTCCAGCAATATCCTAACTGGCATGTAAAAGTAGGCTCAAACACAACCTTGTCCTTGCTGCTCCAGCGACGCACAGTATAGGGTAATCCAGGGGGGGTACACTCAACACCGAATCCAGAGACAACTCCCTTATGGGTTTATTTTACAGGGGTATTCATACTGCTGGGCCACGTCACTGTGGCAACAGTTATTTAAACAGTAGTCATACAGGCAATTAAGAGCATTTCATTAGATAAAGAAAAGTTCATTAACAATAAATACCAATAAAAATATAAGGTAAACAGCCGAAAAAAAAAAAAAGATACATTAGAAACAGATGAAAAATAGTTAAAACCACCGCAAGTAAAACTCAGAAAAACAATTAGTAAAACAAAACTAAAAAGGGTAAAATTAGTAAAAAATACAAAGAATATCACCAGTGTCCTCACTGAGCCTTCAATGCTTGATAGGATAAATAATTTAAGTGGTGACGTGGCAGGGCGTAAAAATAAAACGAAAATATTCAAAGTTGTAAACGTAAGAGATTAATGATAAAAATCCTAATTAATCATCATCATCATCATCATCATCATCATCATCATCATCATCATCATAATAATAATAATAATAATGGTAACAATAACAATAATAACAATAATAACAACAGCAATTAATACATAATAATAATAATAATATAATAATAATAATAATAATAATAATGATGATAAATTTCTATCAAAATTCTCATTATTTTCATTTTTATCACCATGATTGTCATGATTAATACAATTATGATAATTATTATCATTATTACCCTAATAGTTACCAAACTCATCATTGAAATGGAAAAAACGTCATTTTATTTCATTTACTGTTATTATCATCATTATTATCATCATTATCATCATTACCATCATCATTATTGCAATAATTATCATCATTATTGCAAATATCTTATATCATCGTTATTATCATTATTATTGTAATTATTGCCGCCATATATATTTTTTGATGACTATATAATAATAGAAGTAATAATAACATTAGAAATAATAAAAATAATAACAAAACAAAAATCTAATCATCATTTTATCATTATTATCATTATTATTGCAATTATTGCAGTTATAATATATATTTTTGCTATTATGATAATAATAACAGCAGCAATAATAATACTAACAATAATACTAACAATAATAACGATTTTATATAATTATTTATATCATTATTTTAATATCGTTATTATTGTAATTATTATAAGTTTTTTTGCAATCATACTACTAATAAAAATAATAATGATGATAATAATAACAATATTAATAATGATGACAATATTATAATAAAATAATAATGATAATTATATTATCATTATTATCATCATTATTGTTATTATTACAGTTAAATATTATTTTTGCAATAATACTAATAGTAATAATAATAATAACACACAACAACAACAACAACAATAATAATAATAATAATAATAATAATAATAATAATAACAATAATAATAATAATAATAATAATAGTAATAGTAATAATGATAATAATAATGGTAATAATAATAATAATGATAATAATAATAATAATAATATATAATAATAATAATAATAATAATGATAATAATAATAATATATAATAATAATAATAATATTAATAATCTTCAAATGTTTTCAAAATTCTCTTTATTCTGACTTTTATCATCATTATAGTCATGATTAATACGATTCTGGTAATTATTATCATTATTAACCTAATAATTACCAAAATCATCAAAGTAATCGAAAAAACTTCATTTTGGAGTATACTCTGAAAAGGCTGTATTTCGCTAGATTTTGCCGCTTTTTCGACTTCTGGGATTTTTTTTTCTTTTACCTTTTATTATTATGGACACAATTTCTGGTGATAATGATGATGATAACGATAATAATGATGATAATCATGATAATAATGATGATAACACAACAGGAATTGTGTCCATATATAATAAAAAAGGTAAAGAAAAAAAATCCCAAAGTCGACAAAAGCATCAAAATCTAGCGAAATATAGCCTTTTGAGAGTATACTCCAAAATGACGTTATTTTTCGATTTCTTTGATGATTTTGGAAATTATTAGGTAATATGATAATAATTACCAGAATCGTATTAATCATGACAATAATGATGATAAAGTCAGAATAAAGAAATTTTGATAACATTATTATTATTATTATTATTATCATTATTGTATCATTCTCTCCAGTCCTGTGATGTTCTTCTGGTCTCTTTGTCTTGTCTCAGCTACTTCCCGCAGCTTAGAAACATAGAACTTTCCGCAATATGTGAGCTGTTCCAAGGATGGCCGACAACTGGGCATTCCAACGATGTCAGGTATGTCTAACTTCCCATGCCAGGTTTTTGCATTCTTTGAGATTGTTCCGAGTGCACCGATCACGACTGGTATCACTGTCACTTTCGATGCTCTATGGATTCTCTTAATTTCGAATGCTAGTTCTTGATATTTAGCCACTTTCTCTTCCTCAGTATTGATGATGTTCTGGTCCGCTGGTACAGCTATGTCAATTATTGTCCCACTCTGTGGTGTCTTTCCTAGTAGAGTAATATCCGGTCGATTATGATTCAGCTTCTATCTGTGTAAACAGTCATGTCCTAGGTAATTCGAACATCTCTGTTCTCTGCGACTGCCAATGGCTGATGGTCATACACTTGTCGGTACATTCTATCCCCTACTTTCTGCAAATCTCCCAGTGCCACCGCAGGGCCACCTTGTCATGGCGTTTTCTGTAACTCTCCCTGGGCAAGCTTCCTGCATCCACTGATAATATGTCTTACAGTTTCAGGAGAGTCTCCACACACTCTACACAGAGGTGTTACTGAAGTCTTATCTATGCTGTGCTTGATCGAGTTTGTTCTTTAAAGCTTGTTCTTGAGCAGCTAAGATCAGACCTACTGTCTCCTTTTTCAAAAAACCATTCCTAAGCCATCTCCAGGAATCTTCTCCAGCTACATCTGCTGTTTGTCGCACAAACTCTCCATGCAGGTCTTTCTCCTTCCAGTTCCTGATTTTCTCCTCCTGCCTCCTCTTCTGGTAATCCTGGAGGTTCTCTTCTTCATCTAACACCTTCTCCTTTAAAGCAGCTTGAAGCATCCACTCTGTGGTCTCTCTGAGATAGCCATGCAAGGACTTACTCTCCTTGTTTACACACTCCTCAATGCTTATCAACCCTCTTCCTCCTTCCTTCCTTGGCAGGTACAGTCTCGCAACATTACTTCTGGTGTGCATACAACCATTCATTGCCACAATTTTCCTAGTTCTTCTATCCATGCTGACCAGCTCTTCCACTGTCCAATCCACAATACCTGCACTGTAACGTAGTACACTCACGGCCCATGCGTTGATGCCACTGATCATATTTCCTCCATTCAGTTTGGATCTGCATAGCTTCTTTACTCTTCTCACATACTCTGATGTTATCTTGCCTTTCATCTTGGTATTAAGAGTCTTATCCAACTGCAGGATGCCAAGATATTTATAACCTTCCTCTTCAACTTCTCTGATATGCTGATCGTCTGGTAAGTCTACTCCACTGCTGCCGACCTGTCTTCCTCTTTCATTTCTAGGACCGCACACTTGTCTAGCCCAAACGACATCCTGATATCTTATGAGAAAATCCTTACTGCTTGTACGAGTGAGTCCAGTTGGTCTTTGTTGGCTCCATACAATTTCAGATCGTCCATGAACAGTAGATGGTTGACAGGCTTCATTTCCTTTGCAAATCTGTATCCAGCTCTCATCTTTCGTAGCACTAGCGTTAGTGGCAGCATAATTAGAACAAACAGCAATGGCGATAGGAAGTCTCCTTGAAAAATTCCTCTTCTGATGTCCACTTGTCCAAGATTTGTTCCTTCAAATGTTAATACTGTCTTCCAGTTCACCATGCTATTGCTGATTACCGTAATCATGTTCTTGGCTACACCAACCAACTCCAGGCATTTAAGTATCCATGAATGTGGCGCCATGTCATATGCTTTCTTGTAGTCTATCCAAGCCATTGACAAGTTCGTCAACCTTCTCCAGCAGTTCTTTAGAATTGCCTTGTCTACAAGCAACTGATCTTTCGTTCCTCGCAATCCTTTCCTGCAACCTTTCTGCTCATCTGCTAGTAGTCCATTCCCCTCCAGGTGCTGGTACAGTTTCTCACCCATGATTCCAGTCAGTATCTTCCACATTATGGGTAGGCAGGCGATAGGACGGTAGTTGTTAGCTTGGGTGCCCTTCGTTGGGTCTTTCTGAATGAGCACTGTCCTTCCTTTGACCATCCACTCTGGTACATTTCCTTGGCGCACACAGTCTTGCAGGTGTAGTTGCAATCTAGGGTGTAATCCTGGTAGCTTCTTAAACCAGTAGCCCTGGACTAAGTCAGGGCCAGCTGCCTCCAATTTGCCATCTTATCACTCCCGTTCTAATATCCTCCATGTGATGTTGATATCTTCTTGCACCTCTATTGCGCTGAACTCCTGCTCAACTTGCTCTAGCCAAGAAGCCTGCTCATTGTGAATGACCTCTTCTGACCATATCTTTCTCCAGAAAGTAGTTGCTTCAATTGGGTCAAGTTGTTCTTTCCCTCCTCTATTCTTTCCATCCAGAGTCTCATAGAAAAGTTTCTGGTTAGTCTGAAACTATTGATTTTGTTTGAACTGTTGGCATCTCTCATCATATCTCTTGATCTTAATTGCACCAGCCTTAATCTTCTGCTTCAACATGTCTGAAACGTACAAAGTGCCATTCTTCTCAAGGTGGTATTTTCTATTCAATCGTTCTCTTTCTCTTTGTTTCAATCTCATGTTCCCTCTTCGGATTGCTTCGATCTGCTGAAGATCCTTCTCCATGTTTCAATACTCTGTTTAATCTCCTCTTCCAGAATGGTTCTTCGGTCCTCCTTTCTTTCCTCTTCTTAATATTCCCATTCTTTCTGTGGTAACATATGCCACTGCGTACATTAAAGAATTCAGTTCTGTAATGTTGTGAGTTTCAATCCTCTTGGTGGCTTCATTGACATTTCCAACCTCTGTTCTCAGTTTTGCTCTATCACACGTCTCAATGATGGTAATCCTGTTCTCTCTTCTAGAGGCATCACTTCTAGGACCTGTCACGAAGAGCACTTAGCTCTGGGCTGATCTCTTCTTGTAAGCTCTAGATCAGGGGGTACAATAGGATCCTCTTCAGCTGGAGTATTGTTTTGGTCCCTGCTGTCTTCCTGGGTCTCAAGTGTTCTGTTTCTATTTGATGCATCTGTAGAATTATGGTCAGTCTCCTGATGTTCATTTCTTACTCTTAGAGTTATTTCCTCTTGTTCCACATTCTCTAGCCACTTCTTGATCTTAATCTGTCATACTTGATCAGCCAGTCTCTGTTCACTAACTTCATTTAGCTCTGCGTTGGTGTTTCGAGCTATCCACAAATCAAGTCTGGTTCACTTCTAATGTAACATTCAAACAACCGTTTGTTGTCCTCCTTCGACCATCCTAATTTCTTCTGTCGTTGCCCAGCAGTAACGGGATGACGACCGGGCCTGCGCTGCTGATCCACAGGACACCTGCCGGACGCGAGACCTTCACTCAAAGATCCAGTATCGTTGACGTCGTTGGTGTTCATTTCAATATTTGACATTCTCTCGTAAAGGGGGGTGGGGGTGTTTTAAGGTTTCCCCCAAACCCGTAGGTTTTTTTCGTGCCACCCTCCCCTAGGGGTTTTCCTCCCAAAGGGTTAAGATTTCCCCCCCACCCTTAGACAGACTAGCCCCACCGGACCCAACCCGGTACTTCATGGTCTTTGGGGAAAAATTTAAACTGGGGTAAATTTAAAATCAAACCCCGGTTTACTACCACGACCTTGGGGGCTTGAAATTTTTAGGCAAAGGAACACCAACAAAAAACATTCAATAAATTTTTCAGCAGGGGTTTTCCCCCGGGGCATGCAAAGCCAAAAAACATTACCTCATCAACTCTTCCCCTTTTCCAAATTTAAATCTTATTTTCTTTTGATTGTTAGTACCAAAAAAAGGGTTTAACCCTGGGGGGGGTGGGGGGCTTATCCCGTCCCCAATTTACCTGGCGGGTTTTACCTAATGGAAGAGGTAGAAATCATTTCTGCCCTGGGGGATGGCCCCCCCTTGTTTTATCCGTGTGACGGGCGACGCTTTAAACGCCCACTTCCCCACTCTTACTTGGAAAGGGAGGTGCATTTTTTGCCCCACTGCCAAAAGTTTGGGTATTCCCTCCCCTAACCACCCTGTCCAGGGCCCCCCCCGGGGACGGTGTTTTACGAACCACTTTTCGCCCCGTTGGAACATCAGGCGGGAAAAAAAAGTCTTTAAAAAGGGGGGGGTTGAGCAGTAATTCCCCCCCCAGGGGGGGTAGTTTTTTTTAGGGAATCCTTGCTGATGTCATATGACATTAATTGAAATCAAATGAAATGACAAATTTCTGCAAAGCAATTTTTATTTTTTATTTTTTATTATTTTTATTATTATCATTATTGTTATTATTATCCCCTATTACTATTATTTTATTAAATTTTTATTATTATTATTATTATTATTATTACCTTATTCTATTATTTTTTATTATTATTATTATTATATTTTATTACTTTTTTACTAGTATTATTGCCCAAAAAAAATTTTTATAACTGTAAATAATAATTAAATTTGTTAATAATAATAATTTTTTGTTTTATAATTCGCCCATTAATATTTTTTGTTTTTTTATTATCATTATTAAATTTTTTTTAAAAGTAGTTTTAATTGCCAAAAAAAATTATTATAATGTTTAAAAATTTTCAGTAATAACGATTAATTTAAAATAATGATAAAAATAATTTTATAACTCGTTTTTATTGTTTTTTATTTTGTTTTTTCCCATTAAATTAAATTTTTCGTTTTATTATATACTTGGGAAAATTTTATATAATAAAAACAATCTTTTCAATAATAAAAGATATAATTGCCAAAATGATTTAAAAAAATTGCATATGATGATAATAATTGTAATAAAAATGAGATGAAAGATAATAAAAGATGATAAAAACAGGAATTGGGGCCAAAAAGAATTAAAAAAAAAAGGGGAAAAAAAAAAAAATCCCCAAAAATTTAAAAAGCGGCAAAATCTTTGCGAAATTTTAAAATTTTTAGAGTTTACTCCAAAATGATGTGTTTTCCGGGTTTCTTTGATTATTTTCAATTTTGGTTTAAAGATAATATTTCCCGAAACGTATTAATCATGACAAAAATTTTTATAAAAATCAAATAAGAGATTTTCATTAAAAAATTTGAAAATTATTAAAATATTATTATTATAATTTTTTATTATTTTATTAAATTTTTATTATTATTTTTATTTTTATTTATTTTTAAACAAATTTCTTTATTATTATTTATTATTCTATTACATTATTATTATTATTATTATTAAATTTTTTTACTTTTTAGTAGTATTATTGGGCCAAAAAATATATTAAAAACTGTAATAAAAATAAAATAAGTATTTAAAAATAATTTGTCGTTATAAATTTTTTTAAAATTATTTTGTTATTTTACATTAATTTTTCATTTTTTTCTAGTAGTATATTGCCAAAAAAATTATTATAAAAGGGAATAATTACAGTAATTTAAAGATATAAATTTAAAAAACTTATATAAATAAATTTTTAAATATCGTTTTTCCCTTTTTATTGTTGTTATTACTATCTTATTGTTATTGTTGTTATATAGTTTCCCAAAAATTAAAATTTTTAAAATGCAAAAATTGCAATAAAAATGATAATAAGGGCAATAATGATGATATTTATGATGAAAAATGAAAGATAATTTAGGATGTAAAGATAAAAAAATTGATAATCATGTAAAAAATGATGAAAAACAACAGGAATTTTTGTCCATATTAATAAAAAAAGGGAAAAGAAAAAATTTTCCCCAAAAGTCGAAAAAAGCGGCAAAATCTAGCGAAATATACCTTTTTTAGAGTATCCCCCCAAAAGACGTGGTTTTTTGATTTTTTTGAAAGTTTTTTGGGATTTTAGGTAATAAAGATAATTTACCCGAATCGTAATTTAAACATGCAATAATTTAAAGATAAAGTCAGAAAGAAAAGAATTTTTATAACTTTGAAGAATTTTTAAATTTTTTATATTATTATTAAATTTTTATTATTATTTTTTATTATTATTTTTTATTTTATTATTAAATATTTTATTATTTTATTATTTTTATTTTATTATTATTTTAAATTTTTATTATTATTTTTTATTTTTTATTAAATTTCATTTAATTAGTATTATTGCCAAAAATTTATTATAACTGTAAAAAATAATAATAGGAAATAAATATAATATTTAAAAGTCGTTATAATAACGATATTAATTAAAAATGATATAAATATTATTATAATTTCGTTAAATTTTGTTTTTTATTGTTTTTTTTTACTTCCCTTTTTTTTGTTGGTTTTTGTAAAAGTTTTCAAAAATTTTTATTTTAACTGCATTTTTACAGTAATGATGATAATGGAGGGTAATGAAAATAAAGAGGATGATAACGATAATAAAAATGTAATCTGGGTAAAAAATGATGATAAAAAACAGGAATTTTTTTATAGTTAAAAAAAAAGGGAAAAGAAAAAAAAAATTTCCCAAAAATCCAAAAAAAGGGAAAACTAGCCCAAATATACCTTTTTAGAGTATACTCCAAAAAGACGTTTTTTCGATTTTTTTGTGATTTTTTGGGAATTAAATTTGGGTAAAAAAAATGGGTATAATTTTCCAGAATCGTATTAATTTATGACAATAATGATGATAAAAGTCAGAATAAAGAGAAATTTTTATAAAAATTTTTAAGATTATTAATAAATTTTTATTATTATTATTATTATTTTATTTTTATTTTTTCCCATTATTATAATTATTATTATTACTATTATTCTATTATTTTATTATTATTTTTATTATTATTAGTATTTTTATAAATTTTTATTATTATTACATTTATTATTAGGATTTTCCAAAAAAAAAATTATAACTTTTAATAAAATAAAGTAAATATAAAATTTAAAATTAAAAGTCCCCTTATAAAAAAACATTTAATTAAAAAAATGATAAAAAAATAATTTTATAATTCGTTATTATTGTTATTTTGTTGTTATTTTCTATCATTATTGTTGTTTGGGTTTTGTATAGTTTGCCCAAAAATAAAATTTTAACTGCAAAAATTTTCAAAAATAAAGTAGTAATTGCAAAATGATGATAATATTGCAATAATGATGATAATGAAAGAGGGTAATGGGGATAATGAGGAGATAAAAAGTAAGAAAGATGATAAAACAAAATAATATGAGATACAACGGGGAAATTTTTGCCATATATAATTAAAAAAAAGGTTTAAAAAAAAAAAATCCCAAAAATCGAAAAAACGGCAAAAACTAGCGAAATATAACCCTTTTTAGAGAATCCCCAAAATGACGGGTTTTTGATTTCTTTTAAAATTTGGGCAATTATTAGGGTTTAAAAATGATAAAAATTAAACCCGAATTGG
The DNA here is from genome assembly GCF_015228065.2 of Penaeus monodon. Taxonomy (NCBI): domain Eukaryota; kingdom Metazoa; phylum Arthropoda; class Malacostraca; order Decapoda; family Penaeidae; genus Penaeus; species Penaeus monodon. The sequence goes on from NC_051422.1 coordinate 24,824,526, forward strand.
GATTAATCTGACAATAAAAGAAAAAGTCAAAATAAAGAGAATTTTGATAAAATTTGAAGATTATTATTAAAATTATTTTATTCTTATTATTTTTTTTATTATTTTTTATTATTATTATTATTTTTTACTATTATTATTTTTTATTTTATTTTTTTAAATTTTCTATTATTATTATCATTATTTTATTTTCATTTTTTATTTTATTAAAATTTCCAAAATATATTTAAAATTTAATAATAAAAAATAATAAGTATAAAAATAAAATAATAGTCCCTTATAATAATGTTTTAAATATTTTATTGTTATTTTTTATCATTATCATTATTTTTACTAGTATATAATTGCAAAAAACATTATTATAACAGTAAAACTTACAGTAATTCGTATTTAAACCCAAAAAAATTTAATTAATAAATTTTATAATATCGTTAAAAAAATTTTTATTTTGTTTTTTATTACTATCATTATTGTTGTTTTTTTATTAGTATTTTGCAAAATATAAAATTTTAACCCGCAAAAATTTTCAATAATAATTTATAATTTAAATTTCAATAATGATGATAATAATTTCAAAAATGGTGATAAAGATGAAGGGTAATGGTGATAATAAAAGATAATAATTTATTTTTAATCATGAAATAAAGATGAAAAACCAAAAGGAATTTGGTGTCCCCAAAATAGTAAAAAAGGGTTAAAAAAAAAAATCCCCAAAAATCGAAAAGCGGCAAAATCAGCGGGAAATTTTAGAAGGGTTTCCCCAAAATAACCCGGGGTTTTCCCCATTTTTTTGAAAATTTTGGAATTTATTAGGGTAATAATGATAAAATTCCCAGAATCGTATTAAACGTGACAATAATGATGATAAAATCAGAATAAAGGAATTTGATTAAAAATTTGAAGATTTTTAAATTTTTTATTATTTTTTATTATTTTATTTTTATTTATAATTTTATTATTATCATTACTTTATTTTAAATTTTATTTTATTATTATTTTATTTTTAATTTAAATTTTTAGTATTTTTGCCAAAAAAAAATATTTTTAAATGTAAATTAATAATATATGTATAAAAATATATTAATAGTCGTTATAATAAAGTTTTAATATTATTATTTTTTTTTCTTTTAAATTTTAAATTTTTTTACTAGTAGGGATAAAATTTCAAAATAAATTTTTACAACAGTATCATTTAAGTAATAAAGATATTAAATTTAAAAAAATGTTGTAAAAAGATTTTTTATGATATCGTTATTTTTGTTTTTTATTATTGTTTTACTATAATTTTTGTTGGGGGTTTTTTATTGTATAGTTTGAGAAAAATTTAAAATTTTAAATGTAATAATTGGGAAATAATAAAGGATAATTGCAAAAATTTATGATAAAAATTGCAAAAAATTTAGATAAAGAGGGTGAAACGAAAAATGAGATAATCCCGATAATAAAGGTGATAACAAAGGGAATTTTGTCCCTATATTATTAAAAAGGTAAAAGAAAAAAAATTTCCCAAAAATCGAACAAAACGCAAAAACCTTTTGAGAGTTTTTCTCCAAATGACGTTTTTTTGTTTCTTTGATGATTTTGGCAAATTTTTGGGTAATAAAATAATAATTACCCCCGAATTGTATTAAACAAAAAAAAAAACTGAAAAGATAAAAGTCCGAAAAAAGAAATTTTTATAACATTTGAAAATTTTATTATTATTTTTTATTATTACTATTATCATTTTTCTTATCCTTTATCATTTTCATTATCATTTCTTATCATTTTCCTTATCCCTTATTATTATTTTATTATTTTATTTAAATTTCCCTATATTATTAGTAATTTTTTCAAAAAATTATTAAAAACTGTAAAAATAAGAAATATATAAAATTTAAAAATTAAATTTGTTTAAAAATTAAAGTTTTTAAAATTATTATTGTTATTTTTATCATTTTTTATTATTTTTACTAGTAGTTAAAAGGGAAAAAAAAATTATTATAACCCGTAAAACTTAAGTAATACGATTTAATTAAAAAATTTATATAAAAATTTTTAAAATTTTTTTAAATCCCTTATTATTGTTATTTTTGTTTTTTATTACTTCATTATTTTTTTGTTGTTTTTTTTAGTATGTTGCAAAAAAAATAAAAACATAAATGCAAAATTAAAATTTCCTAATAATGAATAAATTTCAATAAAGATGAAATAAATTTCAATATTTATATATGTGATGATAATGGATGTAGGGGGGATGATAAAGATAAAAATGATGATAATCATGAAATAATGATATAACAACCCGGAAATTTTTTCCCCTAAAATTAAAAAAAGGTAAAAAAAAAAAATCCCAAAACCCAAAAAACGTTAAAACTAGCGAAAATTAAATTTTTTGGGGAATACTCCAAATGATGTTTTTCGATTTTTTTGAATGATTTTTTGGGAATTTTTTTTGGAAAAACATGAAAAATAAAATTCCGATTCCCTATTAAACTGACAAATGAGGAAAAAAAGTCCGAAAAAAAGGAATTTTTTATAACCTTTTAAAAATTTTTATTATTATTTTTATTATTATTATTATTTTTAAATTTTTACTTTTGCTACGCCGTGGGTTTTTTGTCTTGTGCGAAACTGTGGTTTTCTTAAAGGTGGGCCTGGCATGTGTTAACTGAAAAGGTCCCGGGCAAAAAAGAAAGCACTGGGGTGTGAGCGGAGGAGGGGGGAAACAACCAAGAGGGACGCAGTTTTTTGGCTTGCTCCTGTTTTAAAAACCTCGTGGTGCCTTGTGACCTGATAAACCTTTTTTTTTGCCCCGTTATGCTGGGATCGTGGGGGGTGACATGCTGGTGTCCCCCCTGTATTTTGCCTATAGAAAAATGTTTAATAACTTTTGGGAAATAAAAGGGAAAAATGTCCCTTTTTTTGTTTATTTCCCTGCCCCGCCCTCGCCACCTGGCGTTTCCCCCCATTGGTGTTCCTTGGGTGCTTTTTGGTGCCCCAGGTGCCTTTTTGGGGCTGTTTTGGGGTTTACGACCCTGGAATAGCCCCGTCCCGCCCCCACCTGCCTTTGTTGGTGGCAGAGGATGGGGGTGGAAGGGGGTAAAAAATTTTGGGGCAGGGTGGGATTTGTGTTTTTGTCATGAGAGCGCCGATTTATCATGTTCTCCAAAGATGGCGGGAGCCATGAGGAGAGGAGGCTATGACTGGGGTAGGCACGAGTGGGGTGAAGCCGACCAGATGCCTGATCACTCCCCATGCTGGCCGTATGAGGAGGAAATGGCACAAAGGGCAGAAGATCAGGCACAGAGGGCACGCGAGCAGGCGCACCATCTCGTGGAGATGCAGGCAGGAAGGCAGAGGAACAGTTCTGCCAACTTGTTGAGGTGCTACAGAGCAATCTTGCATCTGTGAAGATGGAAACTCAGCAGTACACCGACAAGGCCTGCAACAGTGGAAGAGTGAACTGATGGGAGGAGGTGCAGACTCTGAAGGGCGAGGTTCAGGCCTGAGGGAGGAAGTGAAGGCGGAAAGGCGCGTCACGAGGTAGTAACGTTGCAAGCAGAGAAGGCAGACGAGGTTTCTGGCAAAAGATGCCAGAGTGTCAATTTACTGGGGTCTGCCTGGGTCCGTGGCAGGAAACCCCCGGGCCTCGCATCATCGTGTGGGGACCCAGTGGTCGCTGCAAAAGGCCGGGCCCATCGGAACCGCCCCCTTGGTTAGGTGGGGGCAAACTCGGACCCTCAACCGCCCGTTCCCTCCCTCACCCCTTCCTCCCCCCGGGGGGTTTTTAGTTCAGGGCCGCTTCTCCCGCTGCAGCCCCTCGCCTCCAGACATTCTGTGGGCGTAGCCAGTGAGTACGACGGAAAGGGTTGGCCTGGGAGCATATGTCGCCCTTTTGAAATGCTAAAAAATCTGCCCAGGCGGGAGCCAGGAAAAAAGGCCTGCATTGGAAACAACGCTAAGGGGCCCCCGGTGGAAAGTGTTTGGGGCATCGCCGGGCATCCCAACTGCCTCTTACACCACGTGGCGTAGGTTTTGAAAACGCCGTTTGGGGAACCCCCCAGGCCCGGGGTATATCGGCCGTTTGAAAAGCGGACTCGTGACGTGGCGAGCACTGCCCCAAACTGCGCGGGATGGGGAAAGCGCTGGAAAGGGGGTCGTACCCTCAGCTGCGAAGGATATCGTGGTCCGGCCCGCGTTTCTTTGTTTGACGCTTTGCGGACCCCTGAAAATCTACGTCAACACACACCCTGGGGACCTGCAGGGGGGCGCTGGCGAATTTGGAGTTCGAGGCCTTTCCCTAAGGAAACCGGGGCCTGGGGGCAATGATATGGGATAAACTGAGGTTGGGGGAAAACAAGACGGGGTTTATGATGCATATGAGAATTAAAATGGGCAGATGAACAAGAAAAAAATATAATAAAACGATTTTTTTGCCTGCTAGGGATTATCATAGCAGGTGAAAACTCGCTATGATAGCCTGTTCGGGTGAACCTCGCCTCCCCCCTTCCAGCTCCTAGACTGAGACGGGGTTCAGTGGGTCCTCTTTTTTTTTATTTTTCATAGTTTATCGAACAGGTTGGGGCCGTGTTAGTGATCTGTTCAGGGGGGGAGACTCCTCTGCTCTGTGAGCCGCGTGTGGGGGGGTGCTCCCGGCAAGGCCCTCCCCACCCACAGTTTTGATGTGTAATCTTGGGCCCGACAATGAGAAAAGGAACAAAAAGCAAAAAAAATTTAAAACTTAACAAAATATGGATAAGGTGAGTGTCCAGCGCAAAACTGTTGAGGGAATTGTGAAGTGTATGACGTATTATATGATAAAATGATTAGTGACATGTGGTGATGGTAATGTGGTTGTGTAGTTTTCCTTTTTTCCGTTAGCCGGAAGGGTTTTGGGTGACGGTAGGGCTTGCATTTGGTGGATTTTTTTGCTTGGAAATTCCTCCGAACCGAGCACAAGCTAACCCGCGAACGTTGCGCGTGAAAGTGGGCGTCCGGGGTTTTTCTTTGCTGTGGTTTTTATGCGCTGGTTTATGTAAGGTGAAATAAAATGGGCGAATGTTTACAAACGGAAAGGTAATCAAAAAAAAAGAAGCGGGCCTCTCCTCTCCTCTCCTCTCTCCCCCGCGGTGAAACGGGCCCTTTAAATTGGGCGATTCAAGAGAAGGGGGTCGGTTCCGGCAAGGGTGGGACGGCCACGGGGACCGAGCAACGCCAGAGAGTCACCAAAGTCCCTCGATCGTTTGGTTTTTTGACTATTGAATGCCCGGCCCCTCCATGCAAACTCGGCCTCGGCCCTTTCCCCGTTTTTCCGGGTGTACGCGCCCCCCATTTTTTTTTTGCCACGATGCTATATGCTTGCATGTAGCTTCGGCCCTCCTAGCCTCCTTTCCTATCGAATTTTCGGCATTAGGGGACTCTGTGACACCTTCTGGTGAACTGGACCCATCTTCGGCGCGGGGTCGACGTGGGAGACCTTTACCTCCCCCGGGGGGTGTGTCTGGGGGCCCCCAGAAGGCCTGCCTTACGGGGTGCATGGTTGCCATTCTTTTGTTAGGGACTGGTCTGGCGCCCATCTGATGCTGCCACTCTTTTTCTTTCGAATAGGGCGATAGGCGGTAGACCCCTGTCGGGCCTTCACCGGTTCTGTTAATGCAGTGCTAGACAAAAACATCAAGTTCCCGGGATAGGAAGTACCGGGATAAAGTTAGTTTTTTCTCCCTCCGGGGAAAATAGTCTGGGGTTTGGCTATTTCAGGGGATGAAGGAACTTACTGGAACGGTAAAGGCCCCCTACTCTCACTGGGGTGAAACTTTGGGTGTTTCAGAGAGAAGAGGGATTCACGTTAAACCCACCCTGCCAAAAAAAACTGCCTGGAAAAAAGTCAGTCCTCCCCCCCAGTGATAAAAAACAGTCTGGGGTTGGTGTTTTCAGAGGGAAAAAGGAGCTTACGGGAAACAGGTAAAGGCCCCCCTTTCTCTCACTGAGGTGAAACATCCTTTGGATGTTTCAGAGAAAGGGGTTCACCTAAAAACCGTCCTGCCATGGGAAACCTCCTGGAAAAATGTAATTTCTCCCCACTGGGGGGAAAAACATCTGTGGCCGGCTGTTTTCAGGGGGATGAAGGAACTGACGGGAACAGGTGCAGCCCCCCCCTTTTTTCTCAATGGGGGTGAAAAACCCTTTTTGGGGTTTTCAGAGAAAAGGGGATTCACTTTGAAAAAGGGTACAGGTCCCCTCAGGGGGAGGGGAAACTGCCTGGAAAAAGTGAAAGAGCCCTTTCCCTCACTGGGGGAGGGCAAAGTTTTCCCCCACAATGTGTCTGTAGGGGAAGGCACCCCTCTGGGATACTCCAGAGGTTGACCCCACCCACGTTTTTCCCTTGCGGGGGCCCCCTTGTGAGCTGGGGAGGGGAGCCTGGAGGTTGAGCATGCCGGGCACGAGTACGCCCTCGGCTACAAACCCCTTTGGTCCTCTTTTTGGGAAGACAGGGGGCCCTGATCCGGGCCCGTCGGTCAATCGGCGGGTTCCCTCGGGAGGCTAGGGTAAAGCAGTCCTGCCGTTGGTAACCCACCTCCGGGTACCGTGCAAACGGCAATTGGCTGCGTATACCCCACCCCATAACCCCTGTTGCGTTAACATTGGTTCTAGCACTCACTTCCCCTTGTGGACTCTGGGGGGGGGGGGCGTGAGGGGATAAAGCCTGCCAAGAAAGGGGAAACAAAACCAAAATCCCCCACAGACAGACCTTACTGTTGACACCCTGCAACCCCAACCAGGGCAGCCACCCTAAACCTTAGGCCCCCGGTGGCAAAAAAAAACCCCACACGGGATGACCTGTCAGCCTGCTCCCCAAGAGGGGGAAAGACAAAAATCAGTAAAAATGTCTTCCACCGATTGTCCAACAAGGCTCTGTGCGGCCCCTCCGGGCCCAGCCCCACCGGAAGGCCTCTGAGCCCCCTCAGAGACCCCACGACGAATCAGACACCAGCTGAACCGCCAAACAGCTGGTGCCTCCACAGAACCCCCAAAACCAAAAAAAGGGCGGCCGAAACGGCCGAGGCCGGAGCCGACTTGATGGCGAGTCGCCCCCCAAGGCGTTTCCGCAATTCAGGCCCCCGTAAACCCGAAGTTTCCAAATCTCCAATGGAAAGGGTTTGGGAGACCAGCGAAAAATCCGGCTGTCGATCCGGGTTGGGGAATCAGGGCATGATCATCTCCCCAAAGATCGCCCCCTTTTTTTTCCTGCGGAAAAAAAGGAGTAAAAGATGGGAGGAAAAGGGGCCTCTCCCACTAAACCCGGGGAAAAAGAAGTCAAGATGGTGCTACTTGGCTTTCAGTCTCATAGATGGGGAGGTGATACATCACCCCAGGGGGAGGGTTGTGGGGAGCCCCCGGAAATTGGGTCCAAAAAGGGGAAACTCCCCCCGGGGAAGGGGGTCCTTTTGGTGCCTGAAAGGTTTTCCCAAAACCCCCCCCTTTGTGAACCTGGGTCTGGGGCCCAATCCCGGGGATAAGGCACTAAAGAAAAAAAAAGGACACAACCCAAATTTTCCTAATGTGCCAAGGGGATCACGCCTGGACCGGGTTTGCTCTGTCGGGAAAGAGGCGGCCCTAAAAGGAGAGGTTGAAAAAGCGCCCAACTTTGTTCCTCCCCCCCGGCCCACGTCTGGGGAGGAACAAAAGCGAAAAGGTTTCCCCGCCTCCTAAGAGGAAAAAACTGCCCCCAGCCAAAACCGGGGAATTCCGACAATCAGTTTTCCCCCAAGTAAAGCAAGTGCGAGAACCACAGGAAAAAAAGGTTCCAACAGCACCACACGGTCCCCCCCAACCCAAAATGTTCTTACGGGGGGACTGTCGACCCTGATCACTCTGTGTCACAGCATGGCAGTATCCTGCCAGGCCCAGGAAGGGGGGTAAGGCAGTCAGTTTGCCAGACGCTTTAAAAACAGACGTGAAAAAGCAAAAAGGGGAAAGGAAGAGGAGAGGCCAAATCACCCAATCCTCCCCTCACCCAGGTCGAGACTCCCCTCCCCTCCCCCATTTTCCCAAAACCCAGGCTTCCCCTCACGGCAGAGCCTACCGGGCTGATTCTCCCACAACCGAATCAAAGAAGCTGAGCCTCCCCAGGAAAGGGCCCACCCAAGCCAGAAACCCCCGGCCAAAAAAAAGCCAAACCGAAAAGTCAGAGCTACCAAAGGCTCTCCACCCCCCAGTGATCCGGGGATAGCCTACACCAAAAGGAGACCCCTCAAGCAGTGAGGATCTCAAATGGAGTTTTAGACCCACGTCAACCCAAATTACGATGTCTCTGATGTAACATAAATTAGTACTCGGGCCGAATCTAAGTATTCGGGCATGGAACACTTGGCTTCTCCTCAAGGGAGTCCACCCCAGCAATTTGCGATCAAGGAGCATTGAATGAAGTCCAGGAGCCCCATCAGGGGAAGCTGTTCGCTTCCCCGGGTATCACGTCTACGCGCTGCCACTTTCCGAGGAAAAAGGGCCGATGGGACCCGGTAACAAAAATTCCCTGCTCCGCATAGCCGATGCACCCCACTGTGGAAAGTTAAATTTCCCTTGCCTCGAATTCAACTGGGGGGGGACCCCTGAAATTGTAAAATGTGTAAAACGGCCACACTGTTATTGCATCGCCGGGTAGTGCTTCCGCACCACACCGAGTATCTAGGGGAGACTTCAATGCCACCACCCCTCCGGGCCCCCCCTGCGGGGCCCGGATGGGGCGGGCCTCACATAGCCAACTGCTTGAGACATTCCCCCAGATCGCTCTCCTAACACCGGAGCCAACGCATGTGGAGGAGGGGTCCAGACCTCACCCGGGCCCCCTGCGACTTGGTGGAGAGGTTTGGCCCTGGCGTGTCGATGAGCCCGTCCTAGTGACCATTAGGGCACTAAAACCCCCAGGGAACCCGCCTCCAGGAAAAAAAGGGCCCCCGGGGGGTTTCCGACCCGCCTTGGCCCGCGGGAGACAATAACCCCACACAGAAAATGTGGAAGTTAAAAGCCAGACTTGTAAAGCCATTATGAGGCACCCTCATGACCCACCCAAAACCGCCGGGGCCCAGGAGTAAAAGGGACGCCGGTACTTAAATGGGATTGGGGAGGCACCACGGGGAAAAATTGTCCGAAAACATTTCCAAAGGGCAAAAAAACCCCCCGAAAACCTCCCCTCCTAAGGGGGCGTGGGGACCAAGGAAACTCCCCAGCAGAGTGAGGCAGGAAAAGGGGCTGGAATGGTGGAGTCTTTCGATCACCCCCACCCTCTCAAGCTATGGAAAAGGGTCAAGCGACCACCAGCCGCTCAGCCCCGAATGCACGACCACGCCCCCCCAGGCAGAGGCCAACAGACTGGCGAAGATTCTCTGCGAGAAGAAGACTTTGCCAGCCGAACTGAGGGAAGACAAGAACCCTAAAAACCAGCAACTTGCCAATCAGAGAAAGGGCAGCCGAACCGATAACTCAGACGTTATCTTTTCTTGGGGGAACTAAGAGTGCAAAAAAGCCAGTGCAACTCACCCCCGGGCGATGACGGGACTCGTACCCCATCCTCCCCCCGGGGGACGGGTAGGTGACTTGCTTTTCTGCAACTCATCAAAAAGTCCTGGGAAACCCCCTTTAACCCCGACTGGAAGGGGGCTACCATATTTTTCCCACCCAAAAACCCAAAAGGGAAACCGGGGAAGTAGCCCCATCTTCTCCCAGCTGTCTGGCAAGACTCCCCGAGGGATGTACTAAACCGGGCTCCAATGGAAAAGGGACCCCACACAAAACCCCCCCACGGGTTCCCCGGGGGATGGAAAGCCACAGCATAGCCACGCTTTGAGCACATAAAAACGGGCCTCTGTGGAGTATTCCTTGACCTGGAAAGGCTTTAAATTGGCTCCTTTTGCCTTCAGGAGAGCCTGACCCAAAAGGGAAATCAGAGGTAAGCTCTTGGCTTGGATAGGTGATACTTTAGGAATAGAACAGCCAGAGTCAATTCCAAGGTCACCATCACAGCATTTTCCACTAGAAAATGGAACGCCACAGGGGGGGGTTTCTCATCCCCCCCTTTTTTAACACACTTTTTCCTGTATCCTCACATAAACCCCCAGGGGGGTGAAAGACTCTCCTATCAGCGATCTTGCTATCACTCCCGGGACCAACTGCCAAAAAAGCCACTTGTCTGGACTTGGTACCCGAGGAGTGTTGAGGACAAAAATAAAGATCTCTGCACCCAAATAAAAAGCCATTGGCTTTGGACAGAGATTCAAGGCACAAGTCTGAAATCCGGGGAAGGATTGGAGTGGTTCAAAATACCTTCCCTTGGGGTAAGGAAGCCCGGGACCCTCCCCTTCCCCCCGGGGGCCCCAGCCCCTGCTTGACCGAAAAAAGGGCAAGACTGTCGTCATGAGAGAATGAGGGAAAGCATGGGGCCAGACACAGAGTACTAAGTCTTCAGTACATGCTGTCAGGCCCATTGTAGACTATGCCTCCCCGCCTGATTGGCTTTAAGAGAAAATATAAAACCGATTGGAGACAGCCCAAACGGGGCCGCCGGGGCCCATTCGGGGTGCCCAAAGGGGGGGAAAGGTCCTCAACCTCCTGGGAGAAAAACCTTCCCCCTTGGCCCTCCCAAATTGATCAACGCACAATTTTTATAAAAGGTCATCCGGGCTCCCAGGCCCCAACCAAAAACCCAAAATGTCAAACGCCTAGAAAAAGAAAACGAGCTGTTTGAAAACAACTCCTGGCGCCCACACAGCCAGGGTGCTAATACGCCATGTCAAGAACCCTACGGGCCAGGGCATGGACCCCCCACACCCTGATTTTGTCGAAGCCCCGCCGTGGGAAAAAACCTCGATAGATTTTTCTGGGTCATGAGACGGGCAAGCAAAAAGAATGAAATTGAACCCCTACCCTAAAGGCAGAAACCCAGAGGGTTTGAAACCATCACCCCTCCGGGGAGCAAAACATATTAAAAAGGGAGGATCGGTCGACCCCTTTGCCCACAGCGGGGCCCCGGGTTTTCCAGCAGGGATGCCAAAATACCCATGAGGGTAAAAGACACGCTCTCGCAAACAGGCAGAGGAGTTGCTATCATGGGAGCACTGAGCCACGGTCCGGGGGGAAAGGCCGGGGTCATACACACAAAACCCAAAAGGAGCCGTGACTGTCTTCAGCAGCGTCCCCACTGAAAAACATCTACCTCCTGACAACCACCCGCACAACAAAGGGGCTTGCTCAGGAAAGTTATCAAAAACTGGGTTCCCACCCATATGGGATCAGAGGCAATGAGCTTGTGACAGATTAGCCGAAATCGGCCGGGTATGCCCCAAATCCCATGATAATCATCAGACCCCAAAAATTATTTAGGGGAAGGTGGTGACCCCTCCTTCCTTGCATTTCACAGAGGGGAAAAAGGGGAATTTCCCCCTGGGCCCAGCGGGTACCAGACCACGGCTATGAACCGGCACTCTCTAAAATAAACAACAGGGGGACCGAAGTCTTTCTGCACAGAATGCGCCTGGGTTTCCCCTGGCTGGCAGTTATAAAACCCAAAACTGAAGGGGGTGTTGCATGCTTTCGGCGAGCCAAACGCCAACTGAAACTTTTTTAAAATTTGCGTGCACACGCAATTCCTAAGAAAAACCCCCACAGAACACGCCTCGTGCTGGAAAAGAGATTAGCGAGATGCTTACCCCCGGGCTACAGGCGCCTGCGGGCAATCCCCCGCCAGGGTAAGCACCGAGTGGAACCCAAAAAAGCCAAAAAAACTGAAAAGGCCGGGGATAAGGAAAGCCCGGGGAAGCCAACTTCGCAAATCTCAGCAAGCAAACCCAAACCCCCGGGTTCCGCCTCCCCGGACCCCTTTTTTCCCCCCGGGGTTTTGGAATGCCCCTTTCTTCTAACCCCCCTTTTTTTGGGCCCCCGTAAAAATTTTTTGGGGGGGTTTTTTTTCTTTCCCCTTTTGGGGAAAAAAAAAGGGTTTTAAAAATTTTTAAAATAATTAAAGAAAAAATTTTTTTTTTTGGGGAAACCCCTTTTAATTTAAAATAATAAAAAATGGGTTTAAAAAAAAATAATTTTTTTTTAGGGTTTTTTAAAATTTTTTAAAATTTTTTTTATTTAAAAAAATTAAATTTTTAAATTTTTTTTTTAAATTTAAAAATTTTGTTTTTTTTTTTTTTTTGGGGTTTTTTTTAAAAATTTGGGGGAAAAAATTTAAAACTTAAAAAATTTGGGGTTTTTTGGGGGGGGGTTTTTTTGTTTGGGGTTTTTGGGGGGGGGGTGGGGGGGGGTTTTGTGGGGGAACAAAAACCAATTTAAAAAATTTTAAAAAAATTTTTAAAAAATTTTAAAAACCCAAAAAAAGGTTTTTGGTTTTCAAAAATTTTTTTTTAAAATTTCTAAAAACTGTTTTAAACCCCAAAAAAAAAAACCCAAGGTTTTTTTTGGAGTAATTAAATCCCAAAAAAAATTTTAAAAGAAAATTTTTTCCTTCCCCTTTAAAAAAGGGGGAATTTTTTAAAAAAAATTCCGTTTTTGTTTATTTTTTTTAAAAAACATTGAGGGTTTTAAAATTTAAAAAGTTTGGAAAGGGTAAATTAAAAATTTTTTTCATTTTTAAAAATTTTTTCTTAAATAAAATTTTTTTAAAAAAAGTTTTTTTTTTTTTTAAAAAAAAAATTTTTTTAAAATTTTTTTTTAAAATAGTTAAAAAAAAATTTAAAAAATTAGGGAATGGTCAAACAATGAAAAAAAGGGAAAAAAGGGGGAAAAATTTTCAAAAATTTTAAAATTTTTTAAAAAATTTTTTAATTTAAAACTTTTAAAAAATTTTTTTTTGGCCTTTTTTTTAAAAAATTAAAATTTTTAAACCATTTAAAAAAAAAAAAAAAAGTGGGAAAACCCTTTTTTAAAAAATTTTAAAAAAATTTTAAAAAAAACCCCTTTTCAAAAATTTTTTTTTTATTTACAAAGAATTTTAAAAAAAATTTTTCAATAAAAAATTTAAAAATTTTTTTTTTTCCCTTTTTTTTTTAGTTTTTTAAAAAATTTTTTTTAAATTTTTTAAAAAAAAATATAAAATTTTTTGCCTTTTTTAAAAGGGGTTTTTAAAATTATAAAGGAAATATTTTTTTTAAAAATTTATTTAAAAATTTATTTTAATTTTTTAAAAAATTTTTGTTTTGGGGTTTTTTTTTTAAATATTTTTAATTGAATTTGGGGGTTTTTTTTATATATTTTTATTTTATTTTTTAATTAAAAATGAATTATTTTTATTTAAATAAAATATTTTTTTATTTAAATAAATTTTTCCCCAACCCCAAAATACAAAAAAAAAATTTTTTTAAAATAAAAATTTTTTTTTTTAAAATTTAAAAATTAATTAAATAAAAAAATATTTTATATAATTATTTTTTTTATAATAAATAATATTTTTTTTTTTTTTTTTTTTTTTTTTTTTTTTTTATAATTTTTATAAAATATATATATAAATTAATAATAATATTAAAAATTTATATATTTTATTAATAATATTTTTAAAAAAAAAAAAAAATAATTAAAATTTTTTTTTAAAAAATTATATTTTTTTTTTTTTAAAAATTTTTTTTTTTTTAAAAAAGGGGGGGGGGTTTTTTTTTAAAATTTTTTTAAAAATAAAAAATTTGAAATTAAATTTATTTTAAAAATTTTTTAAAAACAAAATTTGGTTGTTTTAAAATTTTTTTTTTAAATTTTTTTAAATAAAATTTTGGGAAAAAAATTAAAATTTTAAAAAAATTTATTAAAAAATTTAAAAAATTTTTTTAAATTTAAATTTTTATTTAAAAAATTTTTTTTTTTTTTTTTTTTTTTTTTTTAATAGAAAATAATTTATATAATATATTAAAATATATATAAATTTTAATATATATAAATTTTAAAAAATATAATTTTTTTTATAAATAAAATTAAAAAAAATTTTAATAAAAATTTTATAAAAGGGGGAAGGATTTATTGTTTTTTTTTTTTCCCAAAAATTTTTTAAATTTTTAAATTATTTTTTTTTTTAACTTTTGGGGAAAAACTTTTTTTAAATTTTTTTTGTTTTTGGGGTTTTTTTTTTTTTCCCCCCCAAAAAATTTTTTTATTTTTTTTTATTAAAAAAATATTTTTTTTTTTATATTTTTATACCTGAAAATTTCTTCCCCCACAAAGAAAATAAAAATTATTTTAAAGGGGGTTTTTTAAAAAATTTTTTTTTTTAATTTTTTTAAATTTTTTTTAAAATTTTTTAAATTTTAAAAAAAAATATTTAAAAAAATATAAAAATTTTAAATGGTTATTTTAAAAAAAAAAATAAAAAAAATTTTTTTTTAAAAAAATAATTTTAAAAAAAAAAAAAATTTTAAAAAAAATAAAAATAAAAAATTTCAAAATTTTTTTTTTTTTTTTTTTTTTTTAAATTTTTATTTTTTTATATAAAATAAAATTTATTTTATTAAAAAAAATTTTTTTTTTTTTTTCTTTTTTTTTTTTTTTTTTATTTTTTTAAAAAATTTTCTTTTTTAATTTCCCTTTTTTTTTTTTACCCTTTTAAAAATTTTTTATAGTTTTTTTTTCCTTCTTTTTAAATTTTTTAAGGGGGCCCCCCCCCCTTTAAAAAACTTTCCTTAAAAAAAACCCCCCTTTTTTAAAAAACCCGGTTTAAAATTTTTTGGGGATTTTATATAAATTTTTGAAAAAAAAATTAAAACTTTTTTTAGGGTTTTTATTTTTTTCCCTTTTTAATCAAACTTTTTTTTTTTTTAAAAAAAAAAATTTTTAATTTTTTTTTTTTTTTTTGTTTTTGGTTTTTTTTATTTATATTTTAAATTTTTTTTTTAAAAAATTTTTTTTAAAAAAATTTTTTTTTCCCGATTATTTAATTAAATTTTTTTGAAATTTTTAAATAAAAGTTTGTTTAAAAAAATTTTTAAAAAAAAAAAAAAAAATTCAAAACAAAAATTTTTTTTAATAAAAAATCAATTTTTATTTAAAAATTTTTTGGAATTTTCTTCCCTTTTTAAAAGGTTTTAAAAAATTTTTTGAAATTTTTTAAAAATAAATTTTTACTAAAATTTTTTTTTTTTTTTTTTTTTTTTTTTTATTAAATTTTTTTTTTTTTAATTTTTGGGTTTTTTTTTTTATTTTTTTTATTAAATTACTAAAAAATAATTTTAAAATTTCAATATTTTTTTATATTAAAAATTTTATAAAATTTTAAAAATTTTTTAAAATTTTTTTTTTTATATTTTTTAAGTTTAAATTAAAAATTTTTTTAAATATTTTAAAATAAATTTTTTAATAATTTTTTCCCCCCCAAAAAAAAAACCCCAAAAAAAAATTTTTTTAAAATATTAAATATATATATTTATAATTTTTAAAAATAAATTTATAAAAATTTTTTTAAAAAAAATTTGATTAAAAAAATTTTTTAATTTAAAAAAATTTTTAAAATATTTTAAATTTTTTATTTTAAATTTATTAATTTAAAATTTTTTTTTTTAACCCCCCCCAACCCAAAACCCCCCAAACCCCAAAAAACCCCCCCTTTTTCTTTTAAAAAATTTTTAAAAAATTTATTATTTTTTTTTTTTTTTTTTTTTAAAATTTCTTTAAAATTTTTTTAAATTTTTTTGGTTTTTATTTAAATTTTTTTTTAAATATATTTTAAATTTTAAAAATTATATTAAACATATTTTTTTTAAAAAATAAATTTTTATTTAAAAAATTAAAATTTTTTTTAAAATATTAATTTAAAAAAAACAAAACCAAAAAAATTTTTCGGGTGATTTAAAATGGGTTTAAAAAATTTCCCCCCCAAAAAAAAAAATTTTTAAAAAAAGTTAAAAATTTCCCCGCAAATTTTTTAAAAAACCCCTTTAAAAAGGGGGGGTAAAACCCCAAAAAGGGGGCCCTTTTTCTTTTTTTTGTTCTTTAAAAAATTTTAAAAAAAAAAAAAAACCCAAAAAAAAAAAAAAAAAAAAAACAAAAAATTTTTAAAAAAAAATAAAAAAATTTTTTGGGGGGCTTTTGGATTTTATAGGCAAAAAAAAAAAAAAAAAAATTTTTAAATAAATTTTAAAATAATTTTTAATAAATAAAAAAAAAAAAAATGTAAAAAATTTTAAAAATTTTTTTTTTTCTAAAATTTAAAATTTTTGAAACAAATTTTTTTTTATTTTTTTTTTTTTTGGGGCCCTTTGGGGGGTTTCCCCCCTTTTTTTCCCCTTTTTTAAAAAATTTTATTTTTTAAAACCGACTTGGGGGCGGGTTTTTTTAGGGGGCAACCCCCGGGGGCCGCAAAACCAAACCCCCCAAAAAATTTTAATTTTTTTTTAAACCCGGTAAAAAAGGGTTTCCAAAAAAAACCATTTTTTAAATTTAAAATAAAATTTTCATTAAAAAAAAAAATAAAAAATTTAATTTTTAAAAATTTAATAAAATTTTTAAAAAAAATAAATTAAAAAAAAAAAAAAAAAAAAAAAATTTTAAAATTTTAAAAATTTATTTTTAAAAAATTATTTTTTTTTTTTTATAATAAATTTTTTTTTTTAAAAAAAAAACCCCCCCAAAAAAACCAAAAAAAAAACCCAAAAAAAAACAAAAAAAAAAAAATAAAAAACAATTAAAAAAATTTTTTTTTTTTTTTTTATTAAAATTTTTTTTTAAATTTTATTAAAAATTTTTTTATTTTTATAAAAATTATATTTATTTTATATATATATTAATAAAATATATTATTTTTTTAATTATATTATTTATTAAAATTAAATTTTTATATATATATTATATATTTTTAAAAAATATATAATAAAAAACCCCCAAAAATTTTTTTTTGTTTTGTTATAAAAAAAAAAAAAAAAAAAAAAAAATAATTTTAAAATATATATTTTTTTTTTTTTTTTTTTTTTTTAAAAAATAAAAAAAAATTATTAATTTAAATTTTTAAAATATAAAATAAATATTTTTAAATTTTTTTAAAATTTTTTTTTTTAATTTTTATTTAATTTTTTATTTTAAATTTTTTTTTTTTTAAAAAATTTTTTTTTTAAAAATTTTAAAATTTTTTAAAAAATAAAAAAAAAAAAAAAAAAAAAAAAAAAAAAAAAAAAAAAAAAAAAAAATTTTAAAAAAAAAAAACAACCCCCAAAAACCCACAAAACCCCCCAAAAAAAAAATTTTTAATTTTTAAAAAATTTTTTTGTTTTTTTAAATTTTTTTTAAAAAAAATTTTTTAATAAATTTTTAAAAATTTTTTGGGGGGAAAAGGGGGGGGAAAAAAAGGGGGGGGGGAAAAAAAGGGGGGGGGAATTTCCTTTTAAAAAAAAATTTTTGGGGGCCCCCCCTTATTTCAAAATTTATTTAAAATTTAAATTTTTTTTTTTTAATTTTAATTTTTTTTGGAAAAATTTAAAAAAATAATAAATTTTAAAAAAAAAGGGGGGTATAAAAAAAATTTTTTAAATGGGCACATAATTAAATGGGGATAAAAAAAAAAAGGGGAAAAAGGGAAAAAAAAAAAGAAAAAGGGGAAACAATAATATTTGGGTTTTAAAAAGGGGGGAAAAAAAAAATTTGAATTTTTTTTAAAAAAAAGGGGGGGTTTTTAAAAGGGGGTCAAAAGAGGAGAACCGGGGGAAAAAAATTAAATTTTTTTAAAAAAAATTATTTAAAATTTAGGGTCCCCAAAAAAAAGTTCAAAATAAAAAAAAAAAAGGGGTTTTGGGGGGGGGGGGGGGTGTTTAAAAAAAAAATTTAAAAAAAAAATTTTAAAACGGGTAAATTTGCCAACCCAAAAAAAAAAAAAAAAAAAAAAAAACAAAAAAAAAAAAAAAAAAAAAAAAAAAAAAAAAAAAATTAAAAATAAAAAAAAAATCCCTTTTTTTGGGTTTTTTTTGGGGCCTTTTTTTTTTTTAAATTTTTTTTAAATTAAAAAATTTTTTTTTTTTTTTGGGTTTTTGTTTTGGGGTGGGTTTTTTGGGAAAAAAAATTTTTGAAATAAAATTTAAAAAAAAACCCCCCTAACCAAAAAAAACCCCAAAAAAACCCCAACAAAAACCCAAAAAAAATTTAAAAAATTTAAATTTTTAAAAATTTTTTTTAATTTTAAAAAAAAAAATATAAAATAAAATGAATTTTTTTTTTTAAAAATTTTTTTTTTTAAAATTTTTTTAAATTTTTGATTTTTTTTTTTTTATTTAAAAAAATTTTTTTTTTTATTTATTTCCCCCGTTATTATTTTACAATTAAATTTTTAACCCCCAAAAAACTAATTTTACCTTTTTTTAAATTTTTTTTTCTCTCATTAAATTTTTAAATTTAAAATAACCAAAACAATTTTTTTTAAAAAAAAAAATTTTTTAAAAATTTTGGGTTTT
The DNA here is from genome assembly GCF_015228065.2 of Penaeus monodon. Classification (NCBI taxonomy): domain Eukaryota; kingdom Metazoa; phylum Arthropoda; class Malacostraca; order Decapoda; family Penaeidae; genus Penaeus; species Penaeus monodon. Next base: position 24,842,915 of record NC_051422.1, read on the forward strand.
TTAAAAAAAAAAATTGGGGGGGGTGGGAGGATTTAAACCTTTTTTTTAAAAAAAATTTTTATTTATTTTAAAAAAAAACCTTTGAATTTAAAAAGGGCCCCCAAAAATTTTTAAATTTTTTAAAACCCGTTTTTCCCCTTTCCCCAAAAAAAAAAAAGGGGATTTTTGTTTTGGGGTTTTTTTTTTTTTTGGGGGGTTAAGGGGGGAAAAAAAATTTTTAAAAATTTTAAAAAATTAATTTAAAATTTTTAAAAAATTTTTTTCCAAAAAAAAAATTTTTAAAAAAAATTTTTTTAAAATATTTAAAAAAATTAAAAAAAAATTTTTTTTAAATATTTAAAAAAAAAAAAAAAAAAAAAATATATAATAAAAAATTATATATTAAATATATATTTAAAAATATATATATAATATTTTTTAAAATATATAAATTTTAAAAAATATAAATTTTATTTATTTAATTTTTAAAAAAAAAAAAAAATTTTAAAATTTCCCCTATGGGTTTAAAAAAAAAAAATATTAAATTTTTAAAATTCCCAAAATTTTAAAAAAAAATTTTTTTTTATTTTTTAAAAATAAAAAAAAGGGGTTTTTTTTTGGGGTTTCCCCCGGGTTTTAAAAAAAAAAAACAAAAAGGGGGTGGGAAAAAATAACTTAAAAAAAATTTTTTAAAATTTTTTAAAATAGTTTTTTAAAAATTTTTAATTATCCTTTTTAATTTTAAAAAAAATTTTTAAAATTTTTTATTTATATTAAATTAAAATATTTTCATAAAAAAATTGGGGTTTTAAAAATTTTGGGTTTTAAAATTTTTTTTTTTGGTTTGGGGTTTTTGGGGGTTCTTTTTTGGTTTTGGGGGTTTTTTGGGTTTTTTTTTAAAATTAAATTAAAAATTTTAAATTTGAAAAAAATATATTAAAATTATTTTTTAAAATTTTTTCCAGGAGTTTTTTCCCCTTTTTTAAAAAAAAAATTTAAAATTTTTAAAAAAAAAAAAATTTTATATTAATTTTTTTTTTTAATTTTTTTAACATTAATTTTTTTAATATATTTTTTTTTTTTTTAAAAAATTTATTTTTTTGTGGGGTTTTTTTTTTTTTTTATTTAAAAAAAAATTTTTAAAAAAAAAAAAAATTTTAAATAATTTTTATTTTTAAAAAAAATTTTTAAAAATTTTTTTTTTTGGGGGGAAAAAAAAAAATTTTTTTAAAAAAATTTTTTTTAAAAATTTTTGTTTTTAAATTTTAAAAAAAAAATTTTTTTTTTTTTTTTTTTTTTCCTTTTTTTTTAAATGGTTTTTTTTTTTTGTTTTTTTAATTAAAAAATTGGGGCCCTTTTTTTGGGAAAAAAATTTTTTTTTTTTCCAAAAATTTTTTTGGGTTTTTTGTGTTTTTGGGTTTTTTTTTTTATTTTTTTAAAATTTTTTTAAAAACCCGGGAATTTTTTTTTTGGGGGGGGACCCCTTTTTTTTAAACTTTTTTGATATTTTAAATTTTCCCTTTTTTTTTCTTAAGGCCTCATATTAAATTCAAAAAATTTTAAATTT
>NC_051422.1:24844560-24851971 GCF_015228065.2 Penaeus monodon
CCAAAGGTTTTAGTAGGTTTTACCATCGGAACGCCATGCGGTACATGGGCGGTACGCCATGTCAGTCTGTGATCGATTTCCACAGAACTTGAAAACCTGACAGACCAGTTGCTCTGTGGGATTCCTTCAAGCGCAAAACACTTGAAGCAGCACAGTCCATTGGCATACGCCCGAGGGCAAGGCAGAATTTCCTCTTCTTGGAGACATTGTAGGGTACAGAAGAGTGTCGCATGGCTCGGCAGAATGGCAATCAGGACTTGTGTCGCTCCTTAGTGTGTAGGGCTCGGACACTACTGAGAAGGGACTAGGAGCAACTCATCTGGAATCTTGCTGAGGAGGTTGAAAGCCATTTCTTGGTAAATGACCTTCGCCCTGCCTACCAAGCCCTGAGAAAACTGAACTCAAAGTCCTCCTTGTAGATAACTGCAGTCTGCTCAGTGCATGGACAGATCATCTCAGATCATGTTGGGATTCGTGAACGTTAGACTGAGTATTCTGAGCAGTTGTACCAGGTAGACCTTCTAACATTTAGCTTGGATGCCAGTGGTATTACAATACTTGTGCCAGACCCACCCATCAGCGAAGAACCTCCTACCCTAACTGAGTTTAGGGTAGGAGGTTTTCTAAGCTGAAGAGTGGGAAAGCTGTAGACATATGTGATATCCCTGCTAAAGGCTGGGGGTGACCCTATAGTTTGCATGCAGTCTTGACTGCCATCTGGCAGTCTGGTTCCATTCCCCCTGAACTGTTGAGGGGTGTGGCCATCCTTCTCTGGAAAGGGAAAGGGGATCGTTTGGACTGTAGCAACTACCGTGGCATTACACTGCTCAGTATACCAGGCAAGGTTTTCGCCCACATTCTTCTGAAACTGATCCATGTCCATTTACTAAGGCACCAGAGACTGGAGCAGTCTGGATTCGCTTCTGGCAAGTCCATAATAGACCATATCCTAGTGCTACAAGTAATTGTGGAACGCCGTCGTGAGTTCGGTCGTGGGTTGTTTGCGGCCTAAATCGACCTCAAAAAGGCGTTTGATGTTGTGGGAGATTCTGAGACTTAGGGGGAATTCCGACACTGATTATTGGCCTAATAGCAAACCTAAATACTGGTACTGAAAGTGCTGGGGGCCTCTCAAACTTATTCCCTTCAGGGGTGAGACAAGGCTGTGTCCTTGCACCAACACTTTTCAACACCTGCATGGACTAGATAATGGGCAGAGCTACTATCCGAAGTCATTGTGGAGCAACAGTGGGCAATATCAAGGACTCAGAGCTTAACTTTGCCGATGGTGTTGCTATCCTATGTGAGCCTCTGGAATCACTGGTGGCAGCTTTTGATGCTTTCAGCAATGAGGCAAAGATCTTGGCCCTGGAGGTCTCCTGGACCAAGGCCAAGATTCAGGACATTGGGGGCCTGTTAGGGGAACCCACTTGATCAATCCATGCCTACAGTGAGGACGTTGAAGTTAAAGAGAGCTTTGCATTCTTTGGTAGTATACTCCATATCTCTGGGCTGGCAGACCAAGAAGTCAGTAGATGGATTGGTCTGGCAGCAGGAGCCATGAACTAGATCAACAAGAGCACTTGGAGATGTTGGTATCTATGTAGAAGGACTAAGCTACATGTCTTCAAGGCCTTGACAGTGCCAGTTTTGCTCTATGGAAGCGAAACCTGGACGCTATATGTTGCCTTGAAGTCTTTCCTTGATGCCTTTTGTAACAAGTCTTTTTGCCGGATCATGGGGTACAGTTGGCAGGACCACGTGTCCAACCGACGGCTACACTGTGAGACTGGCATGGGACTTGTTACTTGCATAATCCGGCACCACCAACTCAGGCTATATAGGCACCTACCTCGTTTCCCTGTGGATGACCCTGCTCATCAATATGTCTCTTTGTGAGATAATCCTGGGTGTACGAGGCCCATGGGACAACCTAGGAGTTCATGGCGTGGGCAGCTCGACCAGACCTGTCACGAGAAGTTAGAGATGGGCCGAGGGCCTGCCTGGAGACTTGCGATGAGAGGTCCTCCTGGCTGGAAGCAAAGGGTGGATATATATAAATATATATATATATAAAATATAGATATATATATATATATAGATATATACATAGATATATAGATATATATATAGATATAATAGTATATATATATAGATAATAATATAAAATATGATATATATATATAAGCACACACACACACACACACACACACACACACACACACACACACACACACACACACACATATAGGATATATATATATATATATAATATAAGATATATATATATAGATACATATAATAGAAAATATATAAGATATATATATATATAGATATATATATATATATATATATATACATATAATATAAAATATATATAAAATATATATATATATATATATATATATATAATTATATATAATATATATACATATTTATAAGCATATATATATATATATATATATATATATATAATATATATATATATATAGATATATATATATATAATATATGTATAAGCATATATATATAATATATATATATATATATATATATATATATATATATATATATATATATATATATATATATATATATATATATATTATATTATATATATATATATAATATAAAAGCATATATATATATATGGGGCCGCGGTGGCCGAATGGTTAGAGCGTCGGACTGTCACGACGGCAATCTGAGTTCAAGGGTTCGAGTCACCAACCCACGCGTTGTTCCCTTGGGCAAGGAACTTCACCTCGAATGCCTACCTAAGCCACTGGGTGGCCAAGCCAGCCCAAATCAGTGCTGGTCCCAAGCCCGAATAAAATAGAGAGAATGATTACCTAAAAAGTAACACCGGCACTCTCCGTGGAAAGGAACTGGGGACTCTACCACGTACTCACAACCTGAAAACTACAATTAAGTATCATGCTGTGACCACGGCGGCTCAGACATGAACCTACCGTTAAAAGAAGAAATATAAATATATATATAGATGATATAATAGATAGATAGAGATAAGAGAGATATATAGAGATAAAGCAGAGTAGATATATATATAGAGATATATAGATATATAGAAAGATATATAATAAAATGATGGTAATGAGAGATATATAGAATATAGAATAGATATATAGATATATATATATAGATAGATAAGTATATATAAATAGATATAGCATATAAGATAAAATATAGAAGATAATATATAATATAATATAAGATAGAATATAAAGAAGAGATAAATAAAGAAGATATATAATAATAGAAAAGATAATATATAAGAAATAAAAAAAGTATATAGAAAATAAGAAAAGACAAATAGATATATAGAAATATAATATAATATATAAATAAATATAGATGATATATATGCATGAATATAAATATATAAATTTTTATAGAATATATATAATATATATATATAATTTATAAACATTATAATAATATATTTATATATATATATATATATATATATATAGATATATATATAATAAAATATTATAATATATATATAATAAAATAAAAATAATATATAAGAAAATAAAAAAAGAAATAAAAAAACAAAAAACAAATATATATATATATTATATAATATAGAAATATATAATAATATATAATATATAAATATATATATATATATATGTGTGTGTGGTGTGTGTGTGGGTGTGTGCGGGTGTGTGTGTGGTGGTAGATAGATATATTATAGATATATATATATATAATATAATATAGATAATATACAACACACACACACACACAAGACACAACAACACACACACACACACACACACCACATTAATATATAATATAATATATATAAAAAAATATATAAGATATAGAATTATATAAAGATATATAAATATTATAAAATGATAATTATAATAAAAATATATATATATATATAGATAAAATATATATATATAATATTAAAGTATTATATATAATATAATATATAAAAATATAATATAAATATAATGCATATGTAGAATATAGCGATAATAATATATATATTATATATATATATATTATATATATAATATAATTGTATATAATGTAAAATATATTATATATATATATATAAATATATAGGTTTATATATATATATATATATATATATTATATTATGCTTATATATATATAATATATATATATTTATTTTATGCTTAATATAAAATATATATATATATATATATATATATTTTATTATAAATATAATATATATATATATATATATATATGTTATATATATATATATATTATATATATATATTATATATATAATATATATATATATATATATATATATATATATATATTTTAAAATATGCTTATATTATATAAAATATTATATATATATATATATATATATATATATATATATATAATATATATATTCTTTTTTTAAACGGTAGGTTCATGTCTGAGCCGCCGTGGTCACAGCATGATACTTAATTGTAGTTTTCAGGTTGTGAGTACGTGGTAGAGTCCCCCAGTTCCTTTCCACGGAGAGTGCCGGTGTTACTTTTTAGGTAATCATTCTCTCTATTTATTCGGGCTTGGGACCAGCACTGTTTTGGGCTGGCTTGGCCACCCAGGGCTTAGGTAGGGATTCGAGGTGAAGTTCCTTGCCCAAAGGGGAAAAACGCGTGGGTTGGTGACTCGAACCCCTTTAACTCAGATTGCCGTCGTGACAGTCCGACGCTCTAACCATTCGGCCACCGCCCGGGCCCCCTATATATATATATGCTTAAAATATATATTATAGATAAATATATAATATATATATATATATTATATATATATATATTATATAATATATTTTAAAATAAAATAATATGCTTATACATATATAATATAATATATTATATACTATATTATTATATAATATAATATATTGTATATATATATATATATGCTTATAAAATTGTATATATATTTTATAAAATATATAATAAATATATAATATACTATATATATATATATATATATATATATATATATAATATATATATATGTTATATATATGTATATATATATGTAATATAATAATATTTTATATATTATATATAAAATATATATATATATGTGTGTGGGGTGTGTGTGTGTGTGTGGTGTGTTTTGTGTGTGTGTGTGTGTGTGTGTGCTTATATATAATATATATATATATATATATATTTTATATATAATATTATATATATATAAAATATATATATTTTATATATATATTTATATATATCCACCCCTTTTCTTCCAGCCAGGAGGGCCTCTCATCGCAAGTCTCCAGGCAGGCCTCGGCCCATCTCTAACTTCTCGGACAGGTCTGGTCGAGCTGCCCACGCCAGAAAATCCCAGGTTGTCCCATGGGCCTCGTACACCCAGGATTATCTCACAAAGAGACATATTGATGAGCAGGGTCATCCACAGGGAAAAGAGGTAGGTGCCTATATAGCCTGAGTTGGTGGTGCCGGATTATGCAAGTAACAAGTCCCATGCCAGTCTCACAGTTTTAGCCGTCGGTTGGACACGTGGTCCCGGCAACTGTACCCCATGATCCGGCAAAAAAAACTTGTTACAAAAGGCATCAAGGAAAAGACTTTAAGGCAACATATAGCGTCCAGGTTTTGCTTCCATAGAGCAAAACTGGCACTGTCAAGGCCTTGAAGACATGTAGCTTAGTCCTTCTACATAGATACCAAACATCTCCAAGTGCTCTTTTTGATTAGTTCATGGCTCCTGCTGCCAGACCAATCCATCTACTGAAATTCTTGGTCTGCCAGCCCAGAGATATGGAGTATACTACCAAAGAATGCAAAGCTCTCTTTAACTTCAACGTCCTCACTGTAGGCATGGATGATCAAGGGGTTCCCTAACAGGCCCCCAATGTCCTGAATCTTGGCCTTGGTCCAGGAGACCTCCAGGGCCAAGATCTTTGCCTCATTGGGTGAAAGCATCAAAAAACTGCCACCAGTGATTCCAGAGGCTCAAAATAGGATAGCAACACCATCGGCAAAGTAAGCTCTGAGTCCCTTTATATTGCCCACTGTTGCTCCACAATGACTTCGGATAGTAGCTTGCCCATTATCTAGTCCATGCAGGTGTTGAAAAGTGTTGGTGCAAGGACACAGCCCCTTGTCTCACCCCGAAGGGAATAAGTTTGAGAGGCCCCCAGCACTTTCAGTACCAGTATTTAGGTTTGCTATTAGGCCAATAATCAGTGTCGGAATTCCCCCTAAGTCTCAGAATCTCCCACAACATCAAACGCCTTTTTGAGGTCGATTTAGGCCGCAAACAACCCACGACCGAACTCACGACGGCGTTCCACAATTACTTGTAGCACTAGGATTTTGGTCTATTATGGACTTTCCAGAAGCGAATCCAGACTGCTCCAGTCTCTGGTGCCTTAGTAAATGGACATGGATCAGTTCAGAAGAATGTGGGCGAAAACCTTGCCTGGTATACTGAGCAGTGTAAGCACGGTAGTTGCTACAGTCCAAACGATCCCCTTTTCCCCTTTTCCCGAGAAGGATGGCCACACCCTCAACAGTTCAGGGGAATGGAACCAGACTGCCAGATGGCAGTCAAGACTGCATGCAAACTATAGGGTCACCCCCCGCCTTAGCAGGGATATCACATATGTCTACAGCTTTTCCCCCTCTTCAGCTTAGAAAACCCCCTACCCTAAACTCAGTTAGGGTAGGAGGTTCTTCGCTGATGGGTGGGTCTGGCACAAGTATTGTAATACCACTGGCATCCAAGCTAAATGTTAGAAGGTCTACCTGGTACAACTGCTCAGAATACTCAGTCTAACGTTCACGAATCCCAACATGATCTGAGATGATCTGTCCATGCACTGAGCAGACTGCAGTTATCTACAAGGAGGACTTTGAGTTCAGTTTTCTCAGGGCTTGGTAGGCAGGGCGAAGGTCATTTACCAAGAAATGGCTTTCAACCTCCTCAGCAAGATTCCAGATGAGTTGCTCCTAGTCCCTTCTCAGTAGTGTCCGAGCCCTACACACTAAGGAGCGACACAAGTCCTGATTGCCATTCTGCCGAGCCATGCGACACTCTTCTGTACCCTACAATGTCTCCAAGAAGAGGAAATTCTGCCTTGCCCTCGGGCGTATGCCAATGGACTGTGCTGCTTCAAGTGTTTTGCGCTTGAAGGAATCCCACAGAGCAACTGGGTCTGTCAGGTTTTCAAGTTCTGTGAATCGATCACAGACTGACATGGCGTACCGCCATGTACCGACATGGCGTATCCGTATGGTAGCTACTACCAGCCTATGGTCAGTGCCACAAAACTCAGCACTCGAATAAACCCTGCAATTCTGAAGCAACCTCCACTGAGTGTTGACAAGGGAAAGTGGTCAATCTCCTTGGCCACAGACCGTATCGCTTT
>NC_051422.1:24852071-24854571 GCF_015228065.2 Penaeus monodon
ATGATGAATAAAATGACAATATCATTGTTATCATCATCATTATTATTTTTTTATCCTTTTTTTTACATTCGTATTTTTATTGTCATCATCTGTTATTAGTATATTATCATCACATTATTGTTATTATCATTATTAGTATTATTAGTACTATTAGTATATAATGGTTATTATATTTGCAATAGCAGTATAGTATCACAGTAATAACATCATTATTACTATCATTATTATTTTATGATCATCATCAGTATCATTATTTTTGTTATTATTATTATTGTAATTACTGTTCTTACCATTGCCATTATTATTGCCATTATTATATCATGATTATTATTATCATTATAATTATTATAATTTTTATTATTATTATCATTATAATCATTATAATTTTTATTATTATTATCATTATTATTACCCCCTATAGTATATCATCGTTCCTATTTATTATTTTTTATATTATTATTACTACTATTACTACTACTACTACTACTACTCCCTTCACTACTACTACTACTACTACTACAAACTATTACTACTACTATATAGGCCACGGTATCCGAGTGGTTAGAACGTCGGACTCAAGACTGTCACGACGGCAATCTGAGTTCGAGGGTTCGAGTCACCGGCCGGCGCGTTGTTCCCTTGGGCAAGGAACTTCCACCTCGACTGCCTACCTAGCCACTGGGTGGGTAAGCACCCAAGTCGTGCCGGGTAAATAGAGAGGGTTTACTCGATAAAAACACCGGGCGAAGGCAACGGCAAACCACCGCTCTAAATTTGCCAAAAAATCATGGAAGTCCATGATCCCCAAGGCCGCGGTGGCAGAGTGGTTAGAGCATCGGACTCAAGGCTGGCACGACGGCAATCTGAAATTCGAGGGTTCGAGTCACCGGCCGGCGCGTTGTTCCCTTGGGCAAGGAACTTCACCTCGATTGTCTACCTAGTCACTTGGTGGCCAAGCCAGCCCAAGTCAGTGCTAGTCCCCAAATCCGGATAAAATAGAGAGAATGATTACCTAAAAGGTAACACCGGCACTCTCCTGGAAAGGAACTGGGACCCTACCACGTACTCACTCCAAGAGCATCACAACATGAAAACTACAATTAAGTATCATGCTGTGACCACGGCGGCTCAAACTTGAACCTACCGTTAAAAAAAAAACAAAAAAACTACTACTACTACTACTATTATTATTATCATCATTTTTATTATTATTTTTATTTCTTATTCTTATCATTATACTATTATCATTATTTTTAATATTATTATTATTATCATCATCATCATCATCATCATCATTACATCATTATTATAATTGTTTTCATTGTTATTAATATTATTATTAATATTATTGTTGTTGTTTTCGTTGTTGTTGTTGTTGTTATTATTATATTATCATTATTGCTATTACTATTTTTATTATTACTATTATTATTATTATTACATCATTATCATTATCATAATAACTATTGTTACTATTATTATTATCATTATAATTGTTATTATTACTATCTGTATTACCACTATTATCATTATCATTATTATCATCATCATTATTATTACTGATGTTTTATTTTAATTCATATTTCCCCATTAAAATTAGAAAAAATTGTTATCATGAACAATATTATTATTATTATCACTATCATTATTATCATCACTATTGTTGTTACCATTATTATCATTATCATTTATTGTCATCATAATCATTATTATTACTATCGTCATTACCATCATTATCATTATCATTATTTTCAACGTTATTGCTATTATCATTATTAGTGACGATGACAATGGTAATGATAATAATAGTAATAAAAATAATGATGATTTAATTTAATAATAATAGTAATAATAATAATAATAATAATAATAATAAAAATAAAAAATAGTCCCTATCAATAACAACAAACACAACAACAACAACAACAAAAATAATAATAGTAACCAAAACAACAACAATAATAATAATGGTTATAACAACAAAAACAACATCAACAACAATAATAAGAATAATAATAATGGGAATAACAACAACAACATTAATAATAATAATAAATTTTGATAAAAACGGTAACGATGATGATAGTAGTAGTAGTAGTAGTAAATAGTAGTAGTTAGTAGTAGTAGTATAATATAATAATAATAATAATTATTATTATTATTATTATTATTATTATCATTATTATTATCATTATTGCAAAACAATACAACAACTAATAATAATGGATATTCTGATAACAACAATAACAACAACAACAACAACAATAATAATATAATAATAATAATAATAAAATAATAAAAATAAAAATAATAATAAAAACACCATTTTTCTAAACACCATTACATTATTATTTGGGATTAATAGGCCTCATATTCATTACTATTTTTGTATATAATCATACTGTTCCTCTTATAGGTTTGTTTATGAGCATCATTATTAATATCACTAAAAATATAATGACATATTAGCAATAACTTCAAAGTGCATCTAAAACATGAA
>NC_051422.1:24867071-24879571 GCF_015228065.2 Penaeus monodon
CATAATAATAATGATAATAATAATAATATGATAATAATAGTGATGATGCTGATAGTATAAGAATGATGATAATAAATGTAATCATCATAAGATAATAACAATATGAATAAAAGCAATTGAAGATAAAGTAATGATAACAACAACAACAAACCATGAACACAACGACAAGAATAATAATAATATAATAATACATAATAATAATAATATAATAATAATATACTAATAATTACCCGTGGTCCTGAAATACCGTGTTGGCGTCCGCGGGTATAGCCCTGCCTCATGGGTAGAAGGAGCCCTTAAGTCTTGGAAAGACAGTCCTTGATAGAGACGGTGGTCTCGGGTAAAACACTGGTTTTGGTGGGAAACGCATAAAACACAACCTCAGCCTGAGGAAATTTCAAACCATGGAATTGAAAATAGCGGCGCTAACGGGACTGGAACCCTTCAGGGTGAAGGTGTCGCGCCCGGCAGGCATGGAGTTCCCGATCCGGCTCCAGCAGGTCGGCATCAAGCAACGGGTCGGACAAACCAAAGAATGAAAAGGGAAAAGGAAGTAACAAGATTGTATTGAGTGCTGGATAAAAAGTGAGCCATCAAAAGGAAGTACCGACAGCGAATGAAGAAAATTTGGGATGAATAGGAGTGATTTCCTGTCACTGAGCAAAGATTGGCAGATGACCCAGGCAAATTCGGGTGAACAAGTGGCTGACAGACCTAGAATTGAGGAAATTGAAGAAGATGTGGAGACAGTCATGAAGAAGAAACTGTGATAAGTACCAACAATGTAGAGGGAAGAAAAACGCGCAAGCTGCACAAGAATTGTTATTGACGACAGCATGTAATGGAAATTCAAGTTAATATTGATCAGGAATGCACAAGGAGAGTAGTAACTGGCGACAAAGGTGAACACAGGAAGAAGAGTCCTGGAAGAAAGAGAAGGGACCAGAGTGTTTTCCTGAAGACGAATGATACGTGTGGGCAGAAAGAGCGTGTGTGAAGAGGAAAAAGATTGATAAGAAAGTATTGAATGAGATCAGAAAAAAACCCAGACAAGATCCACCAAACCTCAGATACAATGAAACAGAAGAAAGGTAAAAGCAGCTACAATGAAGGTCAACAAGGTTATAGCTCTTATCAGAACTGAACGGGCAGCATGTAATGTTTGTTTCTGAGATGGTGGGGCCAAAATCATGAAACCAAAGGGAAAGCAGGACACCACATTGGAGGAGAAGAATTTTGGAAAAACAGAAGGCGTAGTGCCTTATTTATGACAGTTAAATAGAATGAAAAGAAATGAGTTGCAAAATGAGGGCACCATATAAAAGCTTGAAAGGAAATACCGCATAGTAGAAAAAGGTATTGATGTGGTCCATGAAGAAGTACAACAGAGGTTAGTTGCAATTGGGGCAAAGCTTGAAAGATATGACAATAGGACAGAGCAGTACAGACAAAATCGCTTGTTTGAATCTAATCCAAAGAAATTGTTTGAGGAATTAGACAGAGTAGAAAAACAAACGGTGGTGCCTGATGCAAAGGAAAGTACTAGCTTTGGAGTGACATATGGGACAAACCAGTAAAACATAAGGAAATCCGGAATGGCTGAGAATGTAGAGGAAGAGTTGACATGGCTAGGGTACAAGATGACATACACATTGAAGTGACGAAATTGAAGAAGTAGGTGAGAAAAATACCAAATTGGAAAAGCCCAGGGCCTGATGGAGTTCAGGGGTATTGGATAAAGAATTTAAGTAATTTGCATGGTAGCATAGCACATCAACTTGACAGGTGTCTCCAAGAAAATAACGTGCCGTCATGGATGGTCACTGGGAAAACATTACTGTGTGTGAAAGAACTGACAATGACAATGATCCCATTGACACTGATACTAAGGAAGACAAACATTTCCTATGAAGTCGAGAAGAAAGGCGAGAGAATCAACCACTTACTGTTCATGGATGATCTAAAACTATTTGCGAAAAATGAGGATCAAATAGACAGTTTAGTAAATACAGTAAGAATATTCTCAGAAGACATCAAAATGGAGTTTGGATTATCAAAATGTGATGTGTTAATCATGAAAAAAGGAAAGATAGTTGAAAGTGATAGCCTGTGCATGCCAGATGATACAATGATGAGAAATATTGAGGAAAGTGGATACAAGTATCTTAGTATTTGGAAGCGGATGGCATTAAACATGATGAGATGAAAGAACAATTGACGAAAGAATACATAAAAAAGTCAGAAACATACTGAAATCGAAGCTAAATGGGGGAAACAGAATTTCAGCCATCAATTCAAGAGCGGTTTCAATCGTCAGATATGGGGCAGGATCATAAAGTGGACAAAGAATGAATTGGAAGAATTGGACCGAAAAAAAAAAACTGATGACAATGTATGGTGCGCACCACCCTAAAGCAGATGTTGATAGGCTATATTTGAAGAGATGTGATGGTGGGAGAGGCTTGATAGGAGCTGAAGAATGTATGCAGGCTACCTAAATGCATCAGAGGAAAAAATGTTGAAAGAAGTAAGCCTCAGTAGCACCCTTGAATACAAAAAGTATGGAAGGAGCAAAGAGCATATACAGAAGAAACATCAAGAGGAATATGAGAGTAAAGCACTGCATGGCCAGTTCCAAAAAGTTATAGAAAAAGTAAAAGGCAGTAATCATGGGAGTGGTTGAAAAAGGGCTATTTGAAGAAAGAAACAAAGTACAATTATAGCAGCCCAAGATCAAGCTCTTTGTACAAGGAATATGAGAAAAACGATGTATGGAGAAAACGTTGATTCAACTTGTAGGGTATGTGGTTCTGCAGATGAAACAGTGGCACATATTGTGTTAGAATGCCAAAAACTAGCACAGAAAGAATATAAACAGGTGAGACATGATAATGTTGCAAAAGTAATCCACTGGAAGCTTTGTGAGAAATGGGGATTTGGGAAGTCTGATCAGTGGTACACACACAAACCTGAGAAAGTGCTGGAATCAGAAGACTGCAAGATTTTATGGGATTTCCCCATACAGACCGACAAGACACTAGAGCACTACAGACCTGATATCACTGTAATTGAGAAAAGACCAAGAAATGCCTTCTCATCGACCCAGCATGCCCATTTGACACACGTAATGAAAAGAAAGAAGAAGAAAGTGTAAAAATTACTGCGACCTGAAATATGACCTTCTGGAGCGCACCAAGGGGTGGCGCTCGACCTTCCTGGGACGAGGCCTCTACGGCGACGCCCACCTGCTCTCCCACGCCCACCGCAGTCTGGTGATGAAGCGCAGCAAGGAGTCCTTCGTCCGGGATTGATTGATTGATTATTTAAAATTATCTGCCGTGTCAACAGCTAAGGTCATTAGCGGGGAATACCTTGTTAATTAGAAATATTAAAATGATTAAAACTTTAAAAATCTATCAATAGATATCTTATAAATAACAATAAACAAATCAAAAATTAAAGCATAAACATTATACTCTAAGTGTATAAAATTATTGCATAAACATTATGCATAATTAAATTTATTAAAAATATTACTCTCCCTAAGGAAACTAAGAAGACCCTCTATGTCACAATCCTCCCCCAATATATTCTTCAGTGTATATGGGGGAGACAGTACATAGTACATACGTCTTTGGTCTGAGAATGTTGCACATCTTTCCACTACATGTGCGATCATTAAGGCTCTTGGCATCCCTCACAAAGTGCTTGACTTTTAGCCATCATCGGCCCATGAGTCTGTCTTGTGTGCCCGATTCTTAGTCTTGTAATGCAACTTCTACTTTTCGGTTGGAATGGATGCTAGTCACCCAACTGCCAAGGTCATCTCTAATCTCTCGCAGTTTATTTCTGGAGATATGCCTCCATCCTGAGGCTGGGTTTCAGGTCGGTGTGTGGGAGAGGAAAACGAGCATCACAGGGCTGAGCGGCAGCTGCCTTGGCCTTCTGATCAGCTCGCTCATTCCCACTGACACCAACATACGCTGGCACCCAACACAAAGTTATCTTTTTACGTGATGATATCAGTGCAAGCCAATCTTGAACCTCCCTCACTATTGGATGTGATGAGTTTAAGCTCTTGATTGCTTGCAAGGCACTATGAGTCACAATATATCACAATAGAATGGTTCATAAGATCTCTAGTCATCTTAACTGCTGCAAGGATGGCATGTAACTCTGAAGTGAAGATCGAGGCTGCTTGAGAAAGACTGCCAGATGCAGTCTTCCTTCTGCTCACTGCTGCAAAGCCCACATCATTTTCAGATTTCAAACCATCTGTATATATTGCGTCCGATCCTTGGTACTTAGAAATGTGCTGAAGAAATCTCTCTCTGACTTCTGCTTCAGATTTCTCCCCTTTCCCAATTCCGACCAAATCCAGCTCGACTTGATTAGTTCAAGGGGGGAATTGGGGAATTCCAACAGCAAGAACCTTAGTGAGACTTAAATTAAGTTCTACAAGATTCCTCATTCTCCTACCATAGGATCGGCTATCCTCAAGGGGGTTGAAAACCAATCTGGATGTAGGAGATCCCGGAATCCTTTGTAGTCTCGTGTAGTAAATCAGGTTCATGTAGTCCCGGTGTAATGAAAGAGGTGGTTCTCCACTCTCAGCATACAGGGACTCCACAGGTGAAGACCTGAAAGCCCCAGTACAGATTCTGAGAGCTTCATTATGAACATACAGATTACATGAGACAGCACTTGGAACAACCTTTACGATGTCATTTATAGCAATGGCAAACAGGGTCACATTTAAGACACTCCCTTGTGGGATCTTCCAGGTTAGAGAAACTGTTTCCTACCCAAACTCTAAACTTCCTGTCAGCAAGGAAGCTTTGTATGAAGGTAGGTAATGCTCCTCTTAAACCAATGTCATACAGCTTCATGAGTATGCCATGCTTCCAAGTAGTATCATAAGCCTTTTCTAGGTCAAAGAAGACTGCTATCATGTGACGTCGCTGTGCGAAGGAATTCCGTATAGCAGTTTCCATCCTCACAAGTGCATCTGTGGTTGATCTTAATTTTCTAAAGCCATATTGATATGGGGTCAACACGTTTTCTTTTTCCAGCATCCATGTCAACCTGAAGTTGACCATTTTCTCCATCAGCTTGCAAATGCAGCTGGTGATTGGTCTGTAATTTCCTGGTGTGGAAGCATCTTTGCCAGGTTTAGGAACAGGAATGATTATAGCTTCTCTCCATGTAGATGGCACTGTGCCTTCCCTATAGATCCTATTAATGAGGTCTAACAGGAACTTCTGGGAGCTCTCTGGTAAGTGAGATATCATTTGGTATGGAATATCGTCACTTCCTGGGGCAGTCTTATGGCAGAGCTGCAAAGCAGAGTCCATCTCCTTGCACAAAAATGGCAAGTTGTATGGAAGTTCTGCTGCAGTCCTACTGAAGAACGACACTGGGTGTTGTTCCTGTTCCGCCCGAAAAGTGGAGAATCGAGCAGTGTAAGATGCTCCAGAGGAGATCTCTGCCATGATTTTAGCTAGCTCATTTGCAACATCTTTTTTATCTGTGATGATTATGCCATTTATCCTCAGAGCAGGTTGTGACATGGATATGCTCTTTCCAGTGATCTTACGCACTTTGTCCCATACTCATGCTTAGGGGGTCCAAGAGTTAATCAAGGAGACATACTGTCTCCACGACGTCCGTCTAGCCTCCCTTAGCACGCGCCTGGCCTTTGCTCGGGTCTTCTTGTAATTGATCAAGGTTACAATGCTGGGGCGTCGTTTCAATTGCCTTAATGCAGCTTTTCTTGCTCTGACAGCTTGTTGGCATTCATCAGACCACTATGGTACTGGAGGTCGACGGTAATGGCCACTACTTTTGGGAATGGATGCTTCTGCTGCAAGGTGAATTCGTGATGTGAGGTGATTAACAGCATCTTGAATACACTGGAAATCATTCACAGATCCTTGCAATACTGCAGTTGATCTAAAAAGATTCCAGTCCACATGTTAAAGTCGCCATCTCTTCACTCCATTGGCTGGAATACCATTCACCTCCTCCAAAAGTATTGGAAAGTGGTCACCTCAATGCAAGTCTTCCATGACCCGCCAAGTGAAGTTCAACTGTGAATCAGGTGAGCCTATTAATAGGTCTATATTGGAGAATGTCCCAGTTTGAATTTGGAAATGTGTGGGAGTGTCACTGTTCAGTAAAACTGCATCTACTCTTAAGAACAAGGACTCGAAGGCCCTTCCTCGAGGGTTGCACAAAGTGTCTCCCCAGAGATGATGCCGACCATTGAAATCTCCCAAGAGTAGAAATGGATGTGGCAACTGCCCAAGTAGATCTTCCAAATCATTAATGTTCAGATTATGTGGAGGAAGGTAGATGAATGCAACAGTGTAAGGTCGTGTTGTCTGCAGGTGGATGGCCTGGAAGGGAATATCTTGACGTACCATTACTGCTACTCCTCCATGAGGTCCATTGTCAAAGGTTCCATAATGGGCTTGAACTTGGAATCCTCTCAGGAAAATGGGACGATTTTCCCTAGTCATAATCTCTTGTAGGCATACACAAACTGGGTTCCATGAAGCTATCAGATGTTGCAGTTCTTCCCATTTTGCATGAATTCCCTGACAGTTCCATTGGATTAGGGTATCCAGTACTTTATATTATTTCTTCATAAGGTGTTTGGCAGCACCTGTGGTCATGGTTTGCCTCACACCTTTAGGCTGTCCCTTTCCAGGATCCTGTGGGTACCTTTTTAATATTGGTTGACCTGTGGAACTAGTTTCCACAGGTTTCCCTTGGACAGGTTCAGGATTTCTTTGCCTAGGCAAAGGACGGACCTGAGCCTTTGCTTCAGGGGCATTCTGTCTAGCAGCGGAGGGCCCCATGGATGTTGTGGCAGCTGGAGTCTTTTGGACAGGTTCAGGATTCCTTTGCCTCGGCAAAGGGCGTGCCAGAGCCTTTACTTCAGGGGCATTCTGCCTAGCAGCAGAGGCTCCTGTGGATGTGGTGGCAGCTGGAGCTGTCACCGTTGAGGCCTCTGGAGCCTTGCCTGATGGCTCCAAAGACCTTACTTTGGGAGGAGGAGTCTCCTCAATAGACCCCTCACTCCTCCTCCTTTTCTGGTGGAACAACTCACTAGAGGCAGTGTCAGCAATTTGGGACTAAGGTTTAGAGGAAGTGGCAGAGTGTGTGCTGTAAGAAGCATTGGAGGGCAAGGGTTGGTGGTAAGGAGGATGGGCTAGAACCGAAGCAAAGGACCTACGTGGCTGTGCAAACAGCACACGGGCACATCGCTTTGCCTCTGGAAATCTAACTTTCTCCTTGCTCCTTATTACCAATACTTCCTTTTCAAATTTGTACCTTTTACATTGCTTTGGAGAAGCTTCATGAGCTTCTTTGCAGTGGTAACGGCATATTGGACCTGGACAGTTGTCATCTCCTTGATGACCTGTTGTACCACACTTTACACATACTCTTGGTTGTCCGTTTTCTTTAAAATGGCAAGAGTTGGCTCCATGCCCATAACCTTGGCAGTGGAAGCACTGCATAGGGTTGGGCACATATGGCTTTACCTTGAGGTGGTACCATACTAACTTAACCGATTCTGGAAAGACTAATGTGTTAAAAGTTAGAAGAAGAGCTGGTGTCGACTGTTCCAAACCATCAACTTTCTTCCTAAAACGTTTTACTGCCACTACATTAAAATTCTCTAGTTCCTCTAACATTTTCTCCTCAGAATACCTCATCAGGTCTCGGGAAAAGACAATTCCCTTACACTGATTGAGGGTTTTGTGAGAAGAACATGAAACTTGAGCCCCAGGAATGTTGCATATCGCATGCAGACAGTCACTCTCATCTGGTGACGAAACCTCAACTATCAGGCTACCATCTCGCTGTGGGGTGATGGGAGGATCACATTGACAAACTTCAACTATTTTCCGATGAAATTCAAAAATATCAAGATCCATGATTGATACACCATCAATAGTCTTCACTACTAGGTACTTACTATATGAAATGCTTTCATATTTACCAGGTAAGATATCCTTAGTGGATTGAGGAGGACTTTTCCCATTCTTATCTGGTTTGGGAGCCTGGGAACCATTACGATTCCCATTCTTGCCCTTTGGAAGCTGGAAAGGTTCCAGAGTGACAACATGTGATGTTCCAGAGGGAATGGTCGAGGGATTGTGTAGGTCGTCATGGAGAGAGCTAGATCTTTGTAAATTTGTAGTACTCATACAAATATGAATTCTTCATTTCCTCACCTCCCCACCCACCATGGAGTCCAATGAGGGGAAGCTATAGTTGGGGTTCAAAATCTCCCAACAGCCACAGGGGTAATGAGGAAATATATGCAGCCACTATTACAGTACTGATGGTAGTCACGGGACCTATGCGCTACCGACTGAATAGTGCCTGCTTGACCCTAGCCATATTTGACCAGCCGATTGACTTGACCCGGCCTTGATCAAGCCACCTGTCTAACCAGAATAAAGGACCAAAGAGGTGTGTTACTAGCTGCAGGGCGCAGCTAGCAACACAGGACTCCTGTCTCCTGGTAATACGGGATGCCACGCACGGCAAACACGTGGGAGAGTTCTCCCTGGTCCAAGATGGAATGAACCAGGGGTGGGTACACCATCCCTTCTCATAGGCATTGGTGCACCAGGAAGCCATTTTGTCTCATCCCTCACTGGTGACCCCTCCAGTATGGGTAGCCCTCTGGTCCGGCTCACCAGATCATTGGGACCTCAAGCCCCCCCACCGCGGCAAGGCGGCTTCCGTTAGGGGGGCTTCGTCCGGAGGCTCGAGCCCTGGCCAGGCTCCGGGGCGTGGAGGGGCTGCAGCAGCTCGAAGCCGTCGTTGTCGAGGGCGACCATTACTCCATCGGGAGCCGCTTTGCCGGCTCCACGGTCTCGGAGTGCCTCAGGGAGACTCGCCTATCCTCCGCCCAAGTGGAGGACGTCCTCGGCAAGGTGCGCGCCGCGCCCGAGCGCATGCACAAGGTGGGCGTGGCGCACATGGACCTCCACGAATAGAATGTGTGCGTGCTCGTCGGCGAAGGGTGAGCGCGAGCGGAGATCATCGACCTGAGCTTCGGTCACCTCGAGGCGGAGGGCGACTTCGAGGAGCACAAGAGGAACGACTTTGACGACCTCGATGTCCTCGTCAAGGAAACCCTCCTCGAAAGCCTCCGGGCCGAGCCAGACCGAGGATGAAAATGGATACAGCTCAGAGGAAGATGAGTTTACCTACCTACCTACCCAAGCCAGCCCGGGTCTGTGCTCGTCCCAAGCCTGGATAAATGGAGAGTGATTGCCTTAAGGAACTGGAGACCCTACCACGTACTCGCTCCAAGATCATCACAACAACTACAATTAAGTATCATGCTGTGACCACGGCGGCTCAAACATGAACCTACCGTTAAAAAAAAAAAAAAAAAAAAAGGGCATTAGGGACAGTGACAAAGCAGTTCGAGAAATGGATACAGAAGCTGGATTTGGAAATTACTGTTGAAATGTTACAAAAACCTTGTTTACTAGGAACAGCAAAAATAATTCGAAAAGTACTGGACATGAAGTGAAAAGAAAAAGAGAAAGAAGCTACAAAACCTAAGACCACTGGTTGGGGTACGCTACTGCAGCTCATTCACCAAGATGTAAGAACAATCTTGAGAGTACCCAAAATAATAGTAATAATAATAATAATAATAGTAGTAGTAATGATAATAATAATAATAATAATAATAATAATAATAACGATAATAATAATAATAATAATAATGATAATAATAATAGCAATGTTAGTAATAATAATTCTTGTCATGATGTTAATAATAATGGTAATGTAATAGTGATGACAATTAGTGTAGTAGGGAGTGATAATAGTAAAAAGCATTACTGTTATTATTATTAAATTATAATAATAATAATAATAAAATTTTTTATTATTATAATTTTTATTATTATCACTATCATCATCATATCATCATCAATATCAGCAGCAGCAGCAGCATCAATTAGATCCATTACGTTATTTTTATTACTCAATGTCACTTTATCATTATTTTTATATTTTTTTATTTTTGCTGTTTCTGTTGTTCTTTTTATTTTTGTTGTCATTATTATAAGTTGGGATTATTAGTAATAGTAGTAGACTTGCATAATATTTTATCTTTAAAAAGCAAAAAATGATATTAATAATCTCTTAAGGGGGAAGAGCGTAGGAAACGTAATTTCAAAAAAAAAAATGATAATAACAGAGAGAAGAAAATAGAAACTGAAGCATGAGAGGAAGGCGAATGAAGCAAATAACAAGAAAGCATAGGGCCCGGGGGACAGAAATCGAAAGGCGGGTCACTCGCTCGCCGACCCTCTGTCCTTTCGACCACCCCCATCTGCCCCCGCCCAAGCTCTGCTCGACCGCCGTTTGATCTCCCTCGGCCCATTTGGTCTATCGACGGCGGGGAAAAATGATCGGCGCCCCCGGGGAACAAACGAGGCGTGCCAAGTGAAGACAAGGCAATTGAGGCCCCGTTTTGACGAGCGCTAAAACTTCGCTTCTCCCATTTTTTTTGTTTCTTCACCTTTTATGGCTTTTTTTATCCACTTTTTCTTGTCGACCCCTCATACTTTTATTTCCCTTTCCTTTTTGCCCTTTTTCTCTTTTATCTATTTTTCTGTGTGTGTGTGTGTGTGTGTGTGTGTGTGGTGTGTGTGTGTGGTGTGTGTGTGTGCATGTGGTGTATAAAAAGGGTAGATCCTTTGTACAATGGTGAATGGAGGGAAGTTTTACTGTTATCCTCTCTCTCTCTCTTCTCTCTCTCTCCTTCTCTCTCTCTTATATATATATATATAGTATATATATATATATATATTAATTTATATTATAATATTATATATTATATATTATAATTTTAATATATATATATATAATATTATATATATATATATATATATATATAAATATATTTATATTATATTAAAATATTATATATATTTTAATATATATATATTATTTATATATACATATATATATATTATATAATTATAAATTAAAATTTTATATATAAATATATATACATATAAAAAATTTTAAATATTAATAAATTTTATATATATATATTAGAGAGAGAGAGAGAGAGAGAGAGAGAGAGAGAGAGAGAGAGAGAGGGGTATAACAAGTATAAATCCCTCCATTACCATTGTACTAAGGGTCATAGCCTTTTTTACCCACACAGCACACACACACACACACACCAACCACCACACACACACAACCCACACACACCAAAAAGATAAATAGATAATAGAGAGAAAGGGGGAAAAGGGGGAAAGGAAATTTAAAAATATGAGGGGTAGAAAGAAGAAAAGGGGAGTAAAAAAAGCCATAAAAAAATGAGAGAAACAGAAAAAAAAATCGGAGAAGCGAAGTGATGTAGCGTCGTCAAAAAAAGGGCCATCAATTGCCTTTTCTTACTTGGCAGCGCCCGTTGTTTTCCGGGCGCCACATGTTCCCGGCGCCGCTCCGATGAGACCAAATGAGGCCCCGGATGGGATCTAACGGGCGGTCGTAGCGGGGCCTTGGCTGGGGGGCGATGGAGGTGGTTTGTAAGGGCGAGAGGGGGCGTGCGAGCGAGTGACGCCGCCTTTTAGATTTTTTGTTCCCGGCCTAGCTTTCTTGTTTTTTGCTTCATTCGCCTTCCTTCAGCTTCGTTTCTTTTTCTCATCTCTGTATTATATTTTATTGTTTGTAAATTTCTTTTCCCATGCATCTTCCCCCTTAAGATGATTATTAAAATCAAATTGATTTTAAAGATAAAAAAATTATGCAAAGACTATACTATTATAATAATACAACACTTATAATAATGCAACAATAAAAAAGAATCAACAGCAACAGCAATAATAATAGAAATAAAAATAAAAATAAGATAAAAGGACAAAAATGATGTAATGAAAAAAGATAATGATGGCTAAATTTATGCTGCTGCTGCTGCTGAGAGTATATGATGATGATGATAGTGTAATAAAAAAAATTTTAATAATAATAATAATTATTTTATTATTTTTAAATTATAAAATAAAACGTAATGGTTTTCTATTACTACTACTATACTACAAATAATTGTCTACATTTTCATACCCTTTTTATTAAATCATGACAAGAATTATATACAACATTTCATTATTTTATCATTTTTAATTATTATTTTACGTTATTATATTATTATTATTATTATTATTTTATCATTTTAAATACATTATTATTATTTTTATTTCTATTATTTTTGGGTACTCTCAAGATTGTTCTTTAAACTTTGGGGAATGAGTGCAGTAGCGTACCCCAACAGGGGTCTTAGGTTTTGTAGCTTCTTTTTTCTTTTTTTTTTATTTATGTCCCCACTTTTCCCAAATTTTTGTGTTTCCCAGTAAAAAAGGTTTTGTAAACATTTTAACAGTAATTTCCCAAAACCAGTTCTGTATCATTTCCGAACTGCTTGCACGCCCAATGCCCTT
>NC_051422.1:24884571-24897013 GCF_015228065.2 Penaeus monodon
ATCACTTCCGTCTGATGAAATTTATGCGACACACCAGAACGCCGTCAGCACCTAAAATTTAACGCAAAAAAGAGCAGAGCGGGTCGCATTCACAAGAAAGGCAAAACCTCGAACTTATTGAGAAACCATGATGAGAAAGTAAACAAAATTCAGAATCGGTTTTTTTTACGAATTTTTTTGCATCAGTATCCTAAAACATTTCCTAAAACTTCGAAGATAGGGCGTTAAGAATAGAGTTCATGGTGGACCACCAGATTGTCGTAGGCGCTTTGACCAACGAATAGAGGCCTAGAGGCTTTTTTAAAAATAATGTCAATAATGAGGACAAGCAAAAAGCGACTCCTGATGGAGCGTTGTCTCTACAATAAACAGCAACACCACAATATCAGAGGTTTGGTCAAGATGTCAATAAAATAAATAAGAAAAAAAAAAGCTATCAAAGTTTTAAAATATCATCATGAGGAACCAAATTTCGATCACCTACAGACATTGCTAATGCCACTGCCAGGCAGTTCTTCATAGTCAAGCAGCTCAGACAACTACCGCTGCATTTAATGACCACCAAGGAAGCGGCTGAGCGCAACCTATTTCATCTTGTACAGGAGAGACTTTGATACAATAAAGATCTAACAAGGAAGATGAGACCTAGAAAGGCCTGCAGAGGGAACAGTTCCCATGGCCCGAGGAGATTCGATATGAGAGATACAGCATCTCATATGATGCCATGATTAAGTTGCTAGAAGTGTACAATGAAATTTGGAAAAGCCAACACTTTTCCAAAAATCATGGGCACTTTCGCCCATATCACATTCCCTTGGAAAGGAGGGGGTAATCCCAGATTCTGCCATCTATACCGCCCCAATTGCGTTGGACAAGTTGGCTGATGCTAAGGTTATGGAACGAATTGTTAACAGTTAGGTTATGATTTTTTTTTTTATTCCAGTAATTGTAGTTGACGAGCAGGCGGGCTTCCGAAAGGGACGCCAAACTCTCGATCACTAGTTAAAACTGGACAGTCATTAATTCAAGAGGCAATTGCAAACCCCGGTAATGACCTTTTTAGGTGGGGTTTTTTTTTTTTTTTGGGGGGGCAGATAATTTTAAATAATAAATCAGTCAACCCCACCTTCCAATTCCCTAAATAGCAAGGTAACCCTCCCTGCCCAAGGCCCGGATGCCCCAAGCGCCTACCGGAAAAGCTCCCCTGGGGTTTACCGTAGTTGCTCCGGGGTGCACGCCCCTCTGCCGGGGACCATAGCTTACCTCGGGTCCCTCCTGCTGCTCTGAGACCCCCACTGTTTAGTCGGGACCGCAGGGCCCCAAATTACCCTGGGTGGCCGGGGAGGCCACTGCAGAAGTCTCGATGGCGGAGAGGTTATGACCTGGCGGGGAGTTTAAAAGCTGCTCATTTTTTTCGCACTAACCTCCCCATGGTAGCAGCTGAAAGCGAGAAGGCATGAAACATTTAAACCTATCAGGTACCACACACCCTTCAATATCATTATATATATAATACATGTATATAGAAGGATGGTGTGGTAGCCTAGATAGTTTTAAGTGTTTGCATCCCTTCCGTTTTGCAGCTGCTACCCTGTGGTTAGGGGAAAAAATGGCATTTTTGAAAAGTCCCCCCTGCCGGGTCAAACCTCTCCCCATGGGAACTTCTCAGTGCCTCCTCAGGGCCCCCCTGGGTAATTGGGTACCAGCGTCCAACAAACAGTGGGGATCTCAAGAGCGGGGAGGGACCAGAGGTACGGAGCTATGGTCCACCGGCAGAGGTGCCGTGCACCCGGAGCAACTGACCGAGGCTTAACCTCAGGCGAGCTTTCCAGGAGGCGTTGGAACATCCGGTCCTTGTGGCAGGATGAGCGGTTACCTCTGCTATTGAGGGAATTGGAGCGACTGGGATTGACTGATTGATTATTTAAAATTATCTGCCGCGCCAACAGCTAAGGTCATTACCGGTGAATGCCTTGTTAAATAAAAAAAAAAAATAAAAGAAAAAAATATTAAAACTTAAAAATCGTCAATAAATATCTTTCAAATAACAATAAATTATTTAAAAAACAAGCATAATTTTTACTCTAATGTATAAATTATTTATAAATATTATCGATTGATTTTATTTAAGATTTGGTCCCCAAAAAAATTTAAAAGACCCTCTATATACAATCCCCCTCAAAATTTTTCAGTGTTATGGGGGACAATAAATACGTCTTTGGTCGAGAAGTTGCCATCTTTCCACTAATGTGCGTTTAAGGGCTCTTGAACCCCCAAAGTGTTGATTTTTACCCATCATTGCTCCATGATCATCTTGTGGGTGCCAATTTTTAGTTTGTTAATGAAATCTCTAATCTCTCGCAGTTTTTTTTCTGGATAATGCCTCTTTTTCCCCCTTTTCTCGAAGAAACTCCTGATGCGGGTTTAAAGTCGGTTTTTGGGGGAGGAAAACGCCCATCCCCAAGGCTGAGCGGCAGCTGCCGGGGCCTTTTCGCTCGCTCATTGCAACTGATCCCAAAACATGCGTGGCCCCAAAAATAGATCTTTTTTTATTGGGACATCAGGCAATTAATCTTAAAACCTCCTTACTATGGATGTGTGAGTTTAAGCTTTTGTTTGCTTGCAAGGCATACGAGAGTCGGAATATAAAAAGAGAATGGTTTTTTAAGACCCTTATATCTTAACTGCTCCCAAAGGATGGCATGAAACTCTGCAGTGAAGTCGAGGCTGCCAGAGAAAGACTCAGATGCAGTCCCTCTGTCACTGCGCAAAGCCCACACCATTTTCAGACTTTAAACCACTGTATAATTGCATCGACCTTTGGTATTGAAATAGCTGAAAAATCTCTCTCTGCTTCTGCTTGGGATTTCCCCCTTTTTCCCCAAATTCCGCCCAAACCCCGCTGACCTGATTGTCCGGGGGGGGGAATTGGGGAATTCCAACAGCCAAAACCTTGGTGAGACTAAAATTAAGATCATCCACAAGATTCCTCATTCTCCTACCCCCCTAACAGAAGCTGCCTTGCCGCGGTGGGGGGGCTTGAGGTCCCAATGATTGGTGAGCGGACCAAGGGCTACCCATACTGGGGGGGGTTCACCTGAGGGATGAGACAAAATGGTTCCGGGCCCCAAAGGCCTATGAGGGGGGATGGTCCCCCACCCGGGTTCTTTCCATTTTGGACCGGAGAACTTCCCACGTGTGTTTGCCGGGGTGGCTCCCCGTTTTACCAGGAGACAGGAGTCCGGGAGGTTAGGGGATGCTGCCGCTGCGCCCTGCGCTAGCAACACACCCTTGGTCCTTTTTTTCGGGTTTAGATGGGGGTTTGATAAAAGGGCCCGGTCAAGTAAATCGGTGGTCAATATGGTAGAGTCAAGCAGGACTATTAGTCGGTAGGCATGGGTCCCCCCCTCCCATCAGACTGTAAAGTGGCTCGTATATTCCTCATTACCCCTGGGCGGGGGGAATTTTTGAACCCCAACTATAGCTTCCCCTCTTTGGCCCCCATGGGGGTGGGGGGGGGGGAAATAAGAATCAAAAATTTGATGAGTAAACAAATTTAAAAAGATTAGCTTCTCCCTGAGGGCCTCGAATCCCCCCATTCCCTCTGGAACATCACGTTTGCACTTGGAAAACCCCCCACTCCAAAGGGCAAGAAGGGGAAACGTAAGGTTTGGGGTCCCAAAAGGGGGAAAAGTCCTCCTCAACCCACAAAGGAAATTTTAGGGGAAAAATAGGGAAGTATTTCAATAGTAATACCAGTAGTGAAGACATGTGGTGTATCAATCATGGATTTGATTTTTGAAGTACATCAAAAAAATTGTTGAAGATGTAAACGGTCCCGACCCCCAAGCAAAGGGGTAGCCTGATATTTGAGGTTTCGTCACCAGACGAGAGTAAACGTCTGCGGCGTATGGACATTCCCTGGGGCTCAATTTTTCATGTTCCCCTCACAAAACCTAATCGTGAAAGGGGAATTTTTTTTTCCGAGACCTAGAGGTTTCTGAGGAAAAAACTGTTGGGGAACTAGAAAATTTTAAGTGTGGCAGAAAAAACGTTTTAAGAAGAAAGTTGAGGGTTTTTGGAACAGCGACACCAGCTCTTCTTCAATTTTTTAACAGTTAGTCCTTCCAGAATGGGTTTAAAGTTAGCATGGTAACATCCAAGGAAAAACCATAGTGCCCAACCCATGGGGTTTTCCATGCCAAGGTTAGGGCGGACCCAAATTTTGCCTTTTTTAAAGAAAATGGGAAACCAAGAGTAGTGTAAGGGGGGTAAAAAGGGTATCAAGGAAGACAACTGTCCGGGCCCCAATATGCTGTTACCACTGCAAAGGGGTCTAAAGTTCTTAAAAGCAGGTAAAAGGTAAAACATTTAAAAAGGGAAGATTGGTAATAAAGGGGAAAGGAGAAAGTTATTTTTCCAGAGCAAAGCGACGTGGGTGCTATTGCCACCAGGAAGCCCCTTTGCTTCGGTTCTAGCCACCCTCCTTTCCCCCCAAACCCCTTGCCTCCAAGCTTCTACAACACCATTTGCCCATCTTTAACCCTCAGTCAAAAATTGCGACCTGCCTCTGGTGAGTTGTTCACCGAAACGGAGTAGGAGTGAGGGGTCTTTTGAGGAGTCCTCCCAAAGTAAGGTCTTTGGACCCAACATTTAAGGCTCCAGAAGCCTCAACGGTGACAGCCCCCAGTTTCCACACTCCACAGGGGCCCCCGCTGCTGGGGGGCAAATGCCTTGAAGAAAAAGTCACACACCCTTTCCCCAGGCAAAGGAATCCTGAGCCGGAAAAAAGACTCCAGCGCAACAAAATCCACGGGGCCCCTCCACTGCTAGAAAAATCCCCCTAAAGAAAAGGGCTCAGGTCCGCTCTTTGCCCAGGAAAAGAAACCCCTAACCGTCCAAGGGAAACCGGAAAAACTGTTCCACGGTAAAACCCCATTAAAAAGGTACTCCCGGGATAGGGAAGGGACAGCTAAAGGTGTGAGGCAAACCTTGCCCCACGGGTGCTCCAATCCCCTTATGAAGAAATAATATAAAAAACTGGTACCCACCAATGGAACGGGCAGGAATTCATGCAAAAGGGGAAGAACTGAAATTCGATAGCTTCATATAATCCGTTTGTGTTGTTAAAGAGATTTGCCCGGGAAAAATCACGATTCCCCCTGAGGGATTCCAAATTCAAGCCCTTTGGGGGACCTTTGACAATGGACCTCAGGGAGGGTAGCAGTAAGGGTACGAAAGATTTTCCCTCCAGGCCACCCACCTGCAGACAACACTGCAGGGAAGGCTGGGGAAAATAGGTTGACACGACCTACACGTTGATCCAACCTTCCTCCACAAATTAAACATAGATAATTTGGAAAGTATTAGGCAGTTGCCCATCCGTTTTACTTTTGGGGAGTTTAAATGGTGGGGCATACCTCTGGGGAGACACTTTGGGAACCCCGGGGAAAGGGGCCCTTTAAAATCCTTGTTTTAAGAGTAGATGCAGTTTACTAAAATGCCCTCCCACACTTTCCAATTAAAACTGGGACATTCCCAAATAGACCTATCAATAGGCTCACTTTTCAAATTGAACTTACTTGGCAGGGCAGGGAAGATTACATGGAAGGACTTTTCCAAAAATTTTTGGGAGGGGGTGAAGGGTTTTTCCGCAAGGGTGCAGAGATGGCGATTTGAACAGCAGACGGGAATCTTTTAATAAACTGCGTATTGCAAGGATCTTGAATGTTTTCCAGGTGCAAGATGCTGTTAAATTCACATCACGAATTCATCTTGCAGCGAAGCACCCTTTCCCAAAGTGAGACAGTCCCGTCGACCTCCGTACCATGGTGGGATGAATCAACAAGCTGTCAGGAAAGGAAAAATGCATTAAAAAAATGAAACGACCCCCGCATTGAAACCCTTTGATAAATTATAAAAAGACCCGTGCCAAGGCCAGGCGGTGCAAAGGAGGCTAGACGGACTCGTGGAGAAGTATGTCTCCTCGTTAACTCTGGACCCCCTAGCATGGGTGGGGAAAAGGGTGCTAAGATTGCTGGAAAGAGCACACCCTATCAAAACCCGCTCTGAAAAGAGGGAAAAATCATACAGACAAAAAGAATTGCTAATGATAGTAAATCCTGGCAGAGTTTCCCCTCGGGAGCATTTTACACTGCTCGATTCTCCACTCTTCGTGCGAACGGGAAAAACACCCAGGTTGTTTTTCGTGGGGATGCAGCAGAACTTCCATAAAATTTTGCCATTTTTGCGCAAGGAGATGGACTCGCTTTAAGCTTGCGTAAGATGCCCCAGGAAGTGCGATTTTCCTATAAAATATATTCACTTCCCGGAGAGCCCCCAGAATTTCCCGTTGGACCTATTAAATGGTTTAATAGGGAGGGCACAGTGTCACCCACAGGGAAAAGGTTTAAAATCTTCCTTTTTAAAAACCTCAAAGATCTTCCGCACCGGGAAATTACAGCCCAAATTTCTCTACCCTGCATCTGAAAGCTGATGGAGAAAATGGTAAATTTTGGGTTACATGGCGTAGAAAAAAAAAAACATGTTGACTCCTATCAATATGGCTTTAAAAATTTTGAGATCGCCCACAGATGACTTGTGTGGATAAAAAAACGCTATACAGAATTCCTTCGCACAGGAGTCACATTTGGCAGTCTTCTTTGACCTTGAAAGGCTTCGATACAATTTGGAAGCATGGCATATATGAACGATGCCCTTGGTTTAAAGGGGAAATTCCCTCCCCTTATAAAAAGCTTCCTTGGTAACAGGAAATATAGAGTTCGGGGGGGAAACATTTTTTCTTAACCGGAAGACCAGGGGAAGGGGGGCCCCCAAAAGGGGTGTTTAAGTGGACCCTTTTTGCCATTGCTACAAAAAATTTGAAAGTTGTTCAAGTTCTGTCTCATTAATCTGTATGTGGATGATTTACACTGTACTGCCAGGAAAACTTACAGGTGTCAAGGACACATGCAGGCTGCAATAAATCAGGTTGTAAAGTGGGCAACTTTTCATGGGTTCAAATTTTTCAAGCAAGACCAGGCTATCCCTTTCCACAAAGGGGAAAAATTCCCCCACTTCCCTCTATTTGGGAGAAAAAACCCTGCAATTTTGTCCAAAGGTAGTACTTGGGTCTAATTTTTGACTCAAGATTACTTTGGGTGCCCACAAAACGTTAAAAGTAAAGGCTACAAAAGCGTTAGTTTTTTGGGGGTCTTTCACATTTTTCTGGGGGGCGACCGCCAACCTTTTACGCTTTACCGGGCTTATTCGTAGTAAACTTTATTTTGGCTGTGAGGTGTATTCTTTTGCAAATCCACTGTTTTTACGGATTTGGGGCTCCCTTATAATGGCTTCAGAATCTGTATGGGGCTTTCGGTCTTTACTTTGGGAAACCCCGTATGTGAGAGTGGAGAACCACCTCTTTTATTACACCGGGACTATATGAACCTGATTTTTTACATGAGACTACAAAGGTTCCGGGGTCTCCTACATCCAATTGTTTTTCAACCCCCTTGAGGAACCGATCCATGGAGGAGAATAGGAATCTTGGGGAAGACTTAATTTGAGTCTCACTAAGGGTTTGGCTGTGGAATTCCCCAATTCCCCTGGACTAATCAAGCGACGGATTTGTCGGAATTTGGGAAAAGGGGGGAATGAAGCAGAAGTCAGAGAGAGATTTCTTCAGATATTTCTAATACCAAGGGTCAGAGGCAATATATAAGATGGTTCGAAATCTGAAAATGGTGTGGGGTTTTCAGCAGGAGAGAAAGGGAAAAAGCATTGGCAGCTTTTTCTAGCAGCCCGATCTTATGCAGAGTTACATGGCATCCTTGCAGCAGTAAATGACAGGATCTTATGAACCCTTTAGGAATATTGGACTCTCGTATGCTTTCAAGCAATAAAAAGTTTAACTCTCACTCCCGTGAAGGGAGGTTCAAGATTTGGGTTGCACGGGGGTCAACACGCAAAAAAAATAACTCTGTG
This sequence comes from Penaeus monodon, assembly GCF_015228065.2. Classification (NCBI taxonomy): domain Eukaryota; kingdom Metazoa; phylum Arthropoda; class Malacostraca; order Decapoda; family Penaeidae; genus Penaeus; species Penaeus monodon. Next base: position 24,892,558 of record NC_051422.1, read on the forward strand.
TTGGGGGGCCAGCACATGTTGGTACAGTGGGAATGAACAGCTGATCGAAAGGCCCAAAGGGAGCTGCTGCCGCCTTGTGACGTCGTTTTCCCCCTCCCCCCCACCGACCTGAAAACCCGCATAAGGAGTGTTTGCAATAAATGGAAGGGAAAAATGGAGGGATACCCCAGAAACAAAAACGAGAGATTAAGATTTGACCTTGGGAGTTTGGGACTAGCATCCCCCCTAAAAGAAAAGTGGGAAGTTGCATTAACTACTAAAAATGGGGGCAAAGAGATCAGGGCCGATAGGCTAAAAATCAAGCACTTTTTGAAGGAGCCAGAGCCCTTAACGATCCAATGTAGTGGGGAAAAATGTTGCAAAATTCTCAGACCCAAAAACGTAGTACTTGTTCCCCCTATAATGAAAAATGATTGGGGGAGGGTTGTGACAAAGGGTTTTTTAGTTTTTTTTTTGGGAGACAATATTTTCAAAAAAATTTTTTTAGCAAATGTTTTTTGCAAATTTTATATACTAAGGATAATATTTACGTTTGATTTTTTTTTTTATTTTTTTTATTGTTATTTGTAAAATATTTATTGATAGATTTTTAAAATTTTAAAAATTTTAATATTTCTATTTTAAAAAGGTATCGCCGCTAATGACCTTAGCTGTGACCGGGAGAAATTTGAATAACAATCAAACAATCTTCCCTACCATAGGCGGCTTCCTCAAGGGGGTTTAAAAACCAAACTGGATGAAGATCCCGGAATCCTTTTTTAGTCTTGTGTAGTAAATCAGGTTCAGCAGTCCCCGGGGTAATGAGGAGGTGGTTCTCCCCCAGCATACAGGGACTCTACAGGGAAAACCTGAAAAAACCCAGTACAGATTCTAAGAGCCATTTTGAACCCAGTCCAACATCAAGAACAGTGGGAGTTTAAATGAATAAACCCACCCATAAACAAGCTTTACGAAAAACGCTGGTAAAGCCGCGAATGTTTTTGCGGTCTGCCCCCAAGATAAATGTGAAAGTCCCGCAAAATAATAAGCCTTCACTTTTAACTTTTGGTGTGAGGCACCCTGTAAAATCTTGGTCAAAAAATTTGACCCCCGTACTTCACCCTTTGGGCAAAAACAGTGGGTTTTTTCCTAAAAAGAGGGGAAAAAATGGAACTTTTCCCCTTGTGGAAAAGTATAGCCATGGGCTTGCTTGGAGAAAAAGAAACCCCGATATTTGCCCCTGACAAAATGATTTTTTCAGCCTGCAGTGTCCTTGGCATCCCGTAAAATTCCTCCTGAGCAGTACAGTGTAAAAATCATCCCCAACAGATTACTGAGACGCACTTGGAAAAAACCTTCACGATGTATTTTAGCAATGGCAAACGGGGTCACACTTTAAAATACCCCTTTTGGGACCCCTTCCAGTGACTTCCAGGTTAGAGAAACTGTTTTTACCCGAAATTAAACTTCCTGTAGTAAAGGGAAATTTGTATGAAAGTATATCTTCTTAAACCCAAAGTCATACAGCTTTATGAGTATGCCATGCTTCCAAAGGGATGAAGCCTTTTAAAATCAAAGAGACTGCTATATGTGACGTTGTGTGCAAAAGGGAACTGATAGCAGTTTTCCCTCCCCCAAGTGCATCTGTTGCGATCTCAAATTTTTTAAACCATTTGATATGGGGTCCTTTTCTGCAGCCCTGCAACCCAAGGACCATTTTTTCCCCTCGCTTGCAGTGCATGGGGAGGGAAATTGGCTGTAATTTCCTGGTGTGGAAGCTAATGCCGGTTTTTGGAACAGGAATGATTATAGCTTCTCTCCCTTGGGGCACTGTGCCCTCCCTATAGCCCCATTGAAAAAGGGCCCAACAGGAAATTCGGAACTCTTGGTAAGGGATTTTATTTTGGGATTATTACGTCATACCTGGGGCAGTCTTAGGCAAGCGTAAAGCAGAGTCCATCTCCTTGCGCCAAAATGGCAATTGTAGGAAATTTTGCTGCATCCCAGAAAGAACGACACTGGGTGTTTTTTAAAGTTCAGCCCGAACGGGAGAATCGAGCAGTTAAGATGCTCCGAGGAGACCTCTGCCAGGATTTAGCTAGCTCACATCTTTTTTTTTCGTGATGATTTTGCCATCATCTTCAGAGGGTTGTGACATGGATTGCTCTTTCCCGCGATCTTTCGCCCTTGTCCCATTTCCCTTGCTCAGGGGGTCCAAGAGTTAATCGAAGAGACATGCTGTTTTCTACTCGTCTGTCTGCCTCCCTTTTGCACGCGCTGGCCTTAGCTGGGGCTTTTTTTAATGGATCAAGGTTCAAAAATTGGGCGTCATTTTGCTGCCGAATAGCTTTTCTTGCTTTTTAACCTTGTTGGGAATGGTGCTTTTGCTGCAAGGGGAATTTATGCTGTAAGTGATTAAAAGCATCTAACACACGGAAATCATAACAGATCCTTTCAATACTGCAGTGATTAAAAAGATTTTCCCGTCCCCATGTTCAAGCGCCACTCTGCACTCCATTGGCTGGAATACCCTTACCCCCTCCAAAATTTTGGAAAGTGGTTTCTTCCCTGTAAGTCTTCCATGACCGCCAAGTGAAATTCAGCTGGAAACAGGTGAGCCCATTGATAGTCTATATTGGAGACGTCCCCGTTTGAAATTTGGGAAAAGTGGGGAGTGTCATTGTTTAGTAAAAAACTGCATCTACTCTTTTAAAAAAAGGGGCTCCCAAAGGCCTTCCTCGAGGGTTGCACAAAGTGTCTCCCAGAGGTGATACCCACCATTGAAATTCCCCAAAAGTAGAAAGGATGTGGCAACTGCCCAATAGATTTCCAAATCATTAATGTTTAGATTATGTGGAGGAAAGGGAGAGGGGTGCAGCGTGTAAGGTTTGTCAAACCTATTTCACAGCCTTCACCTGCAGGTGGATGGCCCGGAAGGGGAAAATTTGACTACCCTTACTGCTATTGAGGTCTATTTCAAAAGGGGCCATAATGGGGTGAAAATTGGGAACCTTCGGAAAATGGGGGGATTTTTCCCCGGGCATAACTCTTTAGGGTTTCCAAAAAGGGTTACATGAAGCTATCAGGTTGCAGTTTTTTCCCCATTTTTCCCGAATTCGCTGCAGTTCCTTGGTTTGGGTATTCAGTTCTTTTGTTATTTTTTATAAGGTGTTTTGGGAGCACCTTGGTCGTTTGGCCCACACCTTCAGGCGTCCCCTTCCATGATCCTGGGGGTACCTTTTTTAAAGGTTTTTTAACCCCTTTGGGAAAATTTTAAATTTCTTTTCCTAGGGAAAGAACGGGGCCTGAGCCTTTTTTTCGGGCATTTTGTCTGCACGGGGGGGCCCTGTGGGGTTGTGGGGCCTGGAGTTTTTTGGACAGGTTGGTTTCCTTTTTCCCGGCAAAGGCGTATTGGCCTTTTGTTTTGGGGTATTCGGGCCCGCAGAGGAGGCCCCTGTGGGTTGGGGTTTTTTGGGAGCTGGAGCGCACCGGAGGTCTTGGGACCTAACTGTGGGCCAAAGACCTTACTTTGGGGGGAGGGGGTCTCCCAAAGCCCATTACCCATACCCGTTTCTGGGGGAAAACTCACCCGAGGCAGTGTCGCAATTTTGGGCAGGTTTAAAAAAAGGCAGAGGTGTGGGTAAGAAGCATTGGAGGGGAAGGGGGGGGTGGAAGGGGGAGGGCTGAACAGAAGCAAAGGATTTCCTGGTGTGCAAACAGACATGGGCACGTTGCTTTGCCCCTGGAAAAAATAACTTTCTCCTTGCTCCCATTACCCAATACTTTCCCTTTTTAAATTTGTACCTTTACATTTCTTTGATGAAGCTTCATGACTCCTTTGCGTGGTAACAGATATTGGACCTGGACACTTGTCATCTCCTTTTAGATCTTTGTACCAACTTTTTAAAATAAATCTTGTCCTTTTTTTTAAATGGCAAAGTTGGCTCCTGCCATAACCCCGGGAGTGGGGAAACACCACATAGGGTTGGGCACACATGGTTTACCCTTTAGGTGTAACCATGCCAAATTAAAGTTCGGAAGGACTAAGGTGTTAAGAGTTAGAAGGAGAACGGTGTTGACTGTTTCCAAAAATCAAATTTCTTTTTAAAAAAGTTTTCTGCCCCATTTTAAAATTCTCAGTTCCCTAAAGTTTTTTCCCCGAAAACCCCATCAGGTCTCGGGAAAAGACAATCCCTTTTCACTGATTGAGGTTTTGAGAACATGAAAAATTGAGGGCCCCCGGAAGTTGCATATGCACGCAGACGGTCACTCTCGTCTAGTGACGAAAAATTTAACTACAACTACCATCTCCCCGGAAGTGATCACGTTGACAATTTCAAATATTTTCCAATGAAATTCAAAAATAAAACAAGATCCCCAAAGGAATTGATACAAGCCCAAAAGGGGGGGGGTGGTTTGGGGGGGGTTTTTTTTTTTGGTTGGGGGGGGAAAGGGGGAGGGGGGGGGGGAAAAGGCC
>NC_051422.1:24897113-24904765 GCF_015228065.2 Penaeus monodon
CCCATATACACTAAAAAATGTATTGAGGGGGGTTGTATATGGGATTTTTTAGTTTCCTTGGGGAGACTAATATTTTCAAAAAAATTAAATCATGCATAATGTTTATGCAATAATTTTATACACTTAGGGCATAATATTTATGCCTTGATTTTAAATTAATTTAAATGTAATTTGTAAGATATTTATTGACAGATTTTTTAAGTTTTAAATATTTTATTTCATTTATTTTATTTTATTTATATTTAACAAGGCATTCACCGGTAATGACCTTAGCTGTTGACGCAGCAGATAATTTTAAATAATCAATCAATCTTTCAAAACAGGTGGTGATGAGGAAATGGGAGTTGCATTAAGTGTAGCAAAACAATACAGTGCAATTTCAACATTCAATTTGTATGGATAACATCTCATGTTGGTATACGCAAGCATAATAGCCAGGACAAATTAGCGAAGAAACCGCACTAAAGCTCCCGGGTGAGCATCGATTTTGGGATGCCTTTTGCTAAGGTTGCACATATATTGAAAAATTCTCATAAGCCAAAACTGGTAGATCTACGAACATCAAAGGCTGTGCCATAGGGCACTACTATCAGTATAGAGATAGCAAGCCCTCCTAAGGTATCCCCAAAGTCAAACCAGGACCATGTGACATGGTTAGAGCCAAATACGTTTAGGTTACAGAATGTACTGGCAACTGCATGGTGCAAAAATTGCAGATGAATCTAGACGTAGACTATGTAACAAAGAAACTCTTAAGCACTATATCTCAGAATGTCAAATGATAAAGCCTTTCATACCACCTAACATGAGGTATAAAGAACTTATGAATATTGCAACTTATCTGATACAGTGGAAGATATACTCGTACTATATCCAAAATTTACTATGTAAAACTGCCGTAAACAAAGAACAGTGTTACGTAAATACAGTGGCAAAGCAGATCAACGTAATATTCTTTTGCATAATGTATGATTTACATTTGTATTTTACCAGTACAAATTCAGAATCACAGAATACAGTACTATGTCGAATATTTGTAAAACTGTAATCATGAACAAATAGCTAGGGTGGAAAATTAACTTACTTAACTTACGGACCAGCGCACCAACTTTCGAAAAACTGTACAGGAATCAAACCCATTGTTCAGTAAAATCTACAGGATTTCACATAAAACCCCGTGGTCCTAACTATAAACCAACCTACCCTTAACCTCCTGGGATTTATACACTATGATCTATACATTTTCTAGCCGAGGGTCTGCCATCCAAAACCCTTTCAAATATTTTATTTGTTCCCAAATTTAAAAATGTGTGAATCTGTTGGCGTTTTCCGACACAAATATCCGGTTCAGGAAATAAATGAAGTATTGGTCTCCCAGAACAATGGTGAAAAAATCTAAGAATTTTTTATCCAATTTCTAAATATCTGTGATGAAAGAAAATGGGCGATTAAAAATTTGAATAACAATAAAAGTAAATATTAGCATGCTCTGTGTTGAAAATCTACTGTTCGAGAACCATGTTTCACCCTTGGAGCAAGATAATTTCGTTATTTATTTTAAAAGTGATCGTCCAGTAACTAATAAATGCTTAAATATAGGAAAACTAAACTTTTCAAACTGTACACTATGTAACATAAAACTTCCGTAATCGTAGTCACTCATAGCAGAGATGTCCACCTCCATGAACACGTCTGGGGCAGGGCTTAATCCCATTGCCCCCACTTGTGGCGGATACAGCCTGGCAGCTTCGTAAAAAATGATGTTGGACAGCTTTTTAATTCGTTAATAAATATGAATATATAATGAGAAAAATATTGAGAGAGATACTCAGTTCTCATTCCTGGACACTTTGTCCATTCTTTTACATTTTTCCACAAAAGCTTAGGGGGCCGCGTGGCCGAATGGTTAGAGCGGTCGGACTCAGGACGGGTCACGACGGCAATCTGAATTCGAGGGTTCGAGTCACCAACCGCCGCGTTGTTCCCTTGGGCATGGTACTTCACCTTGATTGCCTGCCTTGCCACCTGGGTGGCCAAGCCAGCCCAAGTCAAGTGCTGGTTTTCAAGCCCGGATAAATAGAGAGAATGATTACCAAAAGGACCACCGGCACTCTCCCTGAAAGGAACTGGGGAACCCCACCCCATACTCACTCCAAGAGCATCACAACTGAAAAATACAATTAAATATCATGCTGTGACCACGGCGGCTCAGACATGAACCTACCGTTAAAAGAAGAAGAACAAAAGCTTAATTGTTTGCGTGTTCGCGTCTTCAGGGTACACAAAATTTTGGTCTTTGGAATTTTGGTCTTCATTAAAAGACCCATGGTCTTTTAATGCCTGTAGACTACCAAGCCGCCCACTAATTATTACATTTCCCTTTTAATTACATATTTTTCTATCAAAGAATTAGTGTTTTTGCGCTCCGATAACCCAGTTAACAGGCACAATAAAATATTTTGTCGCTTTTTTCGACTCCACCAAATACCCACACTTGCCTCAGTAACCTCCGGCGACCGTACTTTCGCCGCACAAAGAGCGTCTTATTATCTCGACGATATGGTCGTTCCATTTTTTTTAAAACCAGTGACTTACGAAAATCAAAATTTTCGCTAGAGGTATATGGGTAACTTGAAAGAGGGGCTGCATAATCACTTACGGAGTGGGCGCGTTCCTGCGCCATTTCGATTCAGCGATTTTTTCCAGCATTGACAATACCACAAGTGTTGATTCTCCCTTTCACACTTCTCCTTGATTGCACTGACTTACCCGCGAAGTAAGATGTGGAATTCAATGTCGAATAAGTAAAGTATCGGCACTTGTAGCTATTGCACTATTCCGAAGCTACCTGCCACTACAGAAACCACATATACAGCTGATTGAGTAGTGACTGGGGCTATTTATGCATCAGTGGGCCAGCCCTGTGACAATACTGTATATTGTTTTTTTTTTTTTTTTTTTGAGCGGGGGTTTCATTGGAGTTCGGTATTTACTCATTCAGGTGATACCTTAGCGCCAATAATGGATGATGTAATCGATTTTAGGCAAATTTATTTACACAGTAACACCACGTCAACATCCCCGGGTCGGTGAAGTTTGAGCTGTCAGTGCGCGCTATTAACGTAATGCCTAATTTGTCTCAGTGCACGCTCCCCCCCCCCTTCTCTCCCTCTAAAATATTCAAAAAGAGTAAGCTCACAAAGTCTCTTTAACAACCTACATGATGAGCTATCAGTACACAAGAGTATCCGGTACGAGCTCTCGCCTCCCATTTACTATATTAAGAAATATTATCTGGATTCGGTTATTTATGGATGCTCAACTTTACCCTAGGATACAAACAATGCTGAAACGAGTCACCCTAAAGGACACGATATTGTGATCACAAGTGACGGAACATTACTTACACTGACTTTGATTCTAACCAAAAATGGCGATACTTTACTTACACTAACATTGTTGAAACTTCCCTGTTAAGACATGGTAGCATGTGTCTGGGGTTTTTTGCATATTACAAATGTCTCCCTCAGTGATTACCTTTACGATTTTAAAACTCCCCCCGACACATTGCTCCTGTGTGTGTGTGTGGTTTGCACAGTATTACAACAACACACACAAACCACACAACCACACCCCCAACACATATATATATATATATTATATAATATTATTTTATATATAAGAGAGGAGGAGAGAGAGGGGAGAGAGAGAGAAAAGGAGAGATTTATACAATATAGTGTGTGTATACGTGATATGTAATATAACAATAAGGCTAATAAATATATATATTTTTAATATATTATATATATTATATATAATATATATATTTACAATTATATTTTGATATATTTATATATATATATATATATTAAATTATATTAATATTATATTTAATATTATATTCATATATTTATATTATATATATTTATATATATTATATATATAATATATTATATATATATCATCATAATCATAAGGGCTAACGCCGGGGGGCGCATGGCCCATCCCCCCTTCGCTTCCAGCCACGAGGATCCCTCAGGCGAGTTCCGGGGGCACAGGGCCCATCTCTATTTTCCTCACGACAGGTCTCGCGAGTCCCCAAGCCATGATCTCCTAGGACGTCCCCAGGTCTCCTCCCCCCAGGGTTGCTCGCAGAGAGACAACCTGGGGGCAGGGTCGTCCATAGGGAGGCGAGCTAGGTGCCATATACCCCTGATTTGGCGACCCCGGGATTAGCAAGAACGGGTCCCATGCCAGTCTCACGGTGTAACCCCCGGTTTGGACACGTGGTCCCCAACTGTCCCCCATGATCCGGCAAAGGGGGACTTATTCCCAAAAGGGGCATCAAGGGAGCCCAAGGGCATGGAAGCAAGGTTCGTTTCCCTAAGCAAAACGGGGAAGTACAAGGCCCTGAAGACCCCAGTTGGTCCTTTGCAAGGCCCGACATTCCAAACGTTTGTTGATCGAGTTCAGGGCCCTGTTGCCAGACCAACCGTCTACTGACTTCTGGTCGACAACCCAGAGATAGGACTCCCTACCAAGGTTTGAAAAAATTTCGTGACTTCAAGCCCTCGCCGCAGCTGGATCGACTAACGGGTTCCCCTAACGGGCCCCCAAAGTCCTGAATTTTGGTTTTGGGTCCGGAGACTCTGGGCCCTAGGGGTTTCCCCCTCATTGCAAAATGCAAAAGAGCCGCCAAAAGGGGACCCAAGGACTCAGATAGGAGGGAAACTGTGGGCAAAGTAAAGGTCTAGCCCTTTAAATATTGCCTAGTGTTGTCCGACTGACTTGGATACTTCCCCATTATCCATCCATACAAGTGTTGAAAAGTGTGGGTGCAAGGACACACCCTTCCCTCCCCCTGAATAACAGGGAAGAATTTCGACAACCCCCACCACACTTTACAGCATTTTTCATCCCAGTATAGAGGTTTGCTATCAGGCCAATAATCTGTCGGAAATTTTCCCCGACCTCGGATCCCCCATAGCGTTTCCCGTGCACCGAGCAAACCCCTTTTTGAGGCGATGTAGGCTGAAGCAACCCACGCCAAACTCACGCGGGTTCCACAATTACTCGAACGCTAGTATAGGTCTATTGTGGACTTGCCAGGGGAAAAACCAGACGCTCCCGGGCTCTGGGCTCGTAGGTGGGTTTGGGGTCCGTTTCAGAAAATGTGAGCGAAACCCTTTCCTGGTAGCTGACATGTAATGCCACGGTAGTTGCTTTCAGTCCCCCTCGATCCCCTTTCCCCCTTCCCGAGAGGGGTGACCCCGCCCCTCAGCAGGTCAGGGGAAAAGGTTACCAGACTGCCCCAAATCATCAAATGTATGCGGCCCCGAGCCCTAGGTTCACCCCCAGCCTTTAGCAGCGCAGGGATAAACACATTGCCTGCAGCTTTCCCATCTTTGCTTGGAAACGCCCGCCTAAACCCCTTTTTAGGGGAGGGGTTCCTCGCTGTGGTGGGTCCCGGGACAGGGATGAACATCGCTTTTGATCCAAACAATGTTGGAGGATCCACCGGTCAATGTTCAAAAAACTCAGCCCCAAGTTTTGAAAAACCCCAAAAGATCCAGATATCCGTCCATGCTGAGGACGCAGTTTATTTGAGGAGGGCTTAGGGTTCAGTTTTTTTCAGGCTTGGTAGGGAGGGCAAGGTCATTTACCAAGAAAAAGGCCTTCACCTCCTCAGCAAGATTCCTGATGAAAAGTTCCTTTTCCTTCTCACGTGTTCAGCCCCCACGCACCATGGAACGACGCAAGACTTGATTCCCATTACCGAGCCTTGCGACAGCTTCAGTGGCCTTAATGTCTCCAGGGAATGGGATTTGCCTTGTCCTTGGCCGTCGCAATGGATCCTGAGCGGGTTCTAATTACAATACTCTATGCAAGGGTGGCTGGATAGGGGAAAGGGGAGGTTGGGAAGTGAAGAGACTGTCGGCAGGAGAAAAACCGCAGCTTGATTAAGGAGGATTCCACCAGTCTGCGGGCATGGATATGCGCAGCTGATCAATCCATCTAATGATCTGTGTCCCACTGATGGCAGAAGAGGGCATTGTTGTGTCCCCTGGGTACAGCGTATTTATGTTGAGACAGACGCTTAGTGAGACTAGCGGCTGTCTCGTTTCAGCTTATTGCAGAAGTCACAAGGAACAGCATAGGTGCCCACCTTCGAGGTAGAGGGTGTGGACCAGGTTGCGACGGAGAGTGTTCACCTGGCGAAAGGTCAACCTGCACTTCGCGGGGTGAAAAGGGCGACGGAGAGAGTAGATTTCCTCAGTGTAGGTCAGGCTCAGGACAGATAGGCGATCACTTCAGAGTAGGAGTCGTGATGAAAGGTGCAACGCGCCTTGAATAACGCGACGTCCAGAACATGACGAGGATATCATAGTTTGGAGAACGAACGATACAGGAAATCGATCTCTCCATCCAGGTACTCGGGGTCACAGATGCATCACCTCTCTTTACATGAAGAGGATGGTACGAGAAAAAGTGTATCAGTACCACTTTCATAGCTTTTCCGTGTATGGGAGAAAGGTTGTATATATATTTTACACACACACAACACAAAAACACAACCACCACACCACACCCCACCCATGCTGTGTTTTTATTTTTTTTTTGGAACTTTAAATTTAAAAACCTTTTTAGTGTGGTTTATCTATTTATCTATCTATTTTTATTAAATTTTGTGTGTGTGGTTATGTATATATATTATATAATATATAATATATATATATATATTATATATGTATATTATATGATAATATATGTAATATATATGTATAAAAAATAAATATATATATATATATATATATGTATTATATGTAATATTGTAAAATATATTAATTATAATATATATAATAATATATATATATATAAAAAATAAATATCATATATAATATATATAATATATATATAAAAATTTTTAAAGATTAATATATTATATATATATAATATATTATATATATATATTATTAATATTTTATATATATATTTTAAAAATACTTTATATAATTCATTTTTTTAAATATATATAATAATTATAAAATAAAAATTATAAAATATATATATATATAATATATATAAATATATAATAATAAAAATACATAATACATATATATATATATATATTTATATATATATTATATATAATAATATAAATAACATACTATTATAATATATATAATAAAATTTTAAAATTATATATAAGATACATACAACAATCATCTTTTTTTTCTTTTATTTTTATATTTTTTATATATATATATCTATATATATTAAAAAAAAATATAATATATATTTTGTATGTATATACATATATATTATATATATATTATAATTATATATTAAAATTATATATAATATATATTATATATATATGTATGTATGTTAAATTTTTTTTAAATTTATTTAAATTTTATATGAAGGGAAACACGTCCCAAAAAAAAATATATAAATGTATTTTGAATAATGTTTTTATATAAAAAATATAGTATTTATTACTTTTTATTTTTTGCAGATATCTGAAGATGAAAGTGGAGAAGAGAAGAGCAACACGTCAAGCAAGGCGCGTCCTGCCGGCATTGTGTCCCGAAAAAGAGGAGTCACGGTGCCTCTGAATTTTTAATTTTTTTTTATTTTTTTTTTTAAAT
>NC_051422.1:24904865-24917365 GCF_015228065.2 Penaeus monodon
GGTCACCTTGGGATGCAGTGGGAAGGATGTTATCGGATGATCGCCAAGGGCCCCTGTGGACCAGGTTTTTCGTCAAGCAGGTTTAAACTCCCCCCCGATGTTGGATGGGCGCTTCCCCCAAAGACGCCCTTTAACCACAAAAAAAAGTATTTGCCATGCGGACCATTTCCCCCCCCCCCCAGGTGCTGTGGTGGCGACCCCGGGGGCAGACGCCCCAGACCACAACCCAAAGCTTGTTAGCACGGGTTAACCCGTGAGATGCGCCCCCCCCTCCCGACGCCGTAGACCCAGATGAAGATTACGAGGACGAGGACAAGCAAAACCGCCGAGAAGGATCTGACGAGATCGTGGGGACTTGAACGGGGGGACGCTTCGAGTTGGCGGGAAGAGAAGAAAAAGTCGGAGAACCCAAAGTCAAGGGAGGACCCGTGCGAGCTTTCGAGGCGTGTGGACACGGGCGGACGTTTTACACGAGGACAGGAAAGGGCTGACGGGACGAGCACCACAAAAGTTTGCCCCGGGGAAAACCCCCGGAGAACGGATACCACCAATTTGGGTTTCACCCTTGAGGCAAACTAAGGTGCCTCGAGGGCGAGGCGCGAGTAGGGGGCCGAGCTATAGCATATACATAAGTCTATTTCTTTTACCAGGGGATCACGTGGATTTTTTACCACGTGGGTCCAAGCCCCCAAAAAGGAACCATTACTCACGAGGGGGTAGATGACAATTATATCTATTCCCTTTTTACCCTTCAGTTCGTCGCAGCGACCCGCTGGTAAAGGTCCCTAGCCCTCCCCCCCGGGCTGGGTGACCTGACTCATGACCCAACAAAAAAGCCTACCCGTACTGACTTGTTCCCGGTGTTTCTATCTGTGCTGAGGACTCCTAAAAAAGAGTCACGACTTAACAGTATAAATTTCCCCCCATTTTACCCTTGTACAAGGACATACTTTTATACACAACCCCACACACAACCAACCCACCACCCACACACCACACAACACACACAAACATTCACACACACCACACCACACCATACCAAAACCAAAAACACACACACACACTTACACCCAATAACACAAAACACACCCACATATATAATATATATATATATATTTTTATATATATATTTATTATATTATATATAATATATATATATATATTATATATAATTATATATTATTATAATTTTTATATTTTTATTATGTATATATATTTTTATATATTTTATTAAATTTTTATATATAATATATTAAATATAAATTTTTTATAATTATTTATAAAATTTTATATATAAATATATGGAGAGGGGAGAAGGAAAAATTAATATGTATATAGATATAAATATATATGATATAATATATTATATTATAATATTATAATAATATATTAATATAATATAATATATATTAATAATATATATAATATAATATATATAAATATAATTTAACAAAATAAATTATATATTATATATATAAATTTTATTAAAAAAAGGGGAGAGAGGAGAGAGAGAGAGGGGAGAGAGAGAGAGAGAGAGATATAAAAGATAACTTCCCTCCTTTCACCTTGTACAAAGGGAAAAAGCCTTTTAACACAAAAATCCCACACACACCAACACCCACACACACACACACACACACACACACACACACACACAAAAAATAGATAGATAGGAGAAGGGGCGAAAAAGGGAAGGAAAAAATTTATGAGGGGTCAAAAAGAAGAAAGTGAGAGTAAAAAAAGCCATAAAAAGGTGAGAAAAAACAGAAAAAAAAATCGGAGAACGAAGTGATGTAGCGCTCGTAAAAACGGCCATCAATTGCCTTGTTTTTCACTTGGCAGCCCCCTGTTTGTTCCCCGGGGCCCCCCGATCATGTTCCCGGCGCCGCCCCGATAACCAAATGAGGCCCGATGGAGATCTAACGGGCGGTTTCAGGCCTTTTGGTTTGGGTCGATGGGGGGGGGTCGAAAAGGACAAAGGGGGTCGTGGAGCGATGAGCCCCCCCTTTCAGTTTTCTTGTCTCCCGGCCTTTTGCTTTTTGTTTTTGCTTTTTTTCGCCTTCTTCATGCTTCATTTCTGATTTTCTTCATCTCTGTTATTATCATTTTATTGTTTTTTTTAAAACGTTTTCCCATGCATCTTCCTCCGTAATGTGTTTTTTAAAAAATCTAATTTCTTTTTAAAAATAAAAAAATTATAGCAACATCTACTACTTTCAATAAACAAATACTTATAATAATGACAAAAATAATAAAAAGAACAACAGCAACAGCAATAATAAAAGAAATAAAATAATAATAATGAAAAATGACAATAATGGAAAAATGAAAAAAAACGATAAGTTATCTAAATTTATCTGCTGCTGCTGCTGGGGGTTTATGGGGATGATGATATGATATGATAATAATAAAAATTATAAAAATAATAAAATTAATTTTTATTATTTAAATTATAATAAAAATAAAAGTAAGCTGTTTACTATTACACTACTCACTACAACTAATTTTCATCATATTATCATTTCCCTTATTATTAACATCAGACAAAATTATTATACAACATTGCTTTTTATTATCTTATTATTATTATTAAATCTTTTAATTTTATTTTTATTTTATTATTTTCATTACTACTACTATTTTTATTATTTTATTACTATTTTTTGGGTACTCTCAAGATTTTTCTTACATCTTGGGAATGAGCGCAGTAGCGGTTTCCCCCAAACCCGTGGTCTTAGTTTTTTTCTTTTTCTCTTTTTTTTTCACTTTATGTCCCCTTTCTTTTTGAATTTTTTTGGCTGTTTCCCAGTAAAAAAAGGTTTTTTTAACTTTTCAACAGTAATTTTAAAAACCGTTCTGTACCATTTTTCGAACGTTTTTCCGTCCCCATTGCCCTTTTTTTTTTTTTTTTTTTAACGGGGGAGGTTTATTTTTGACCGCCTGGTCACAGCATGATACTTAATTGATTGTTGGATGATTTGGAGCAGTACGTGGGGGGGCCCAGTTCCTTAAAAGGCAATCCTCCCTTTACCCCGGGTTTTGGGAGAGCCAGACCCGGGCTGGCTTGGGGGAGGTAGGGTAGTAAAATCATCTTTTCTGGGCTGTATCCCTTTTTACCCGGTTGGCTCGGCCGGGGTTTCGAAGGGTTTCCTTGGGGGACATCAGGGCGTCAAAGTTTCCCTTGTGCCCTGAAGTCGCCTCCGCCCCGGGTGCCGAAACTCAGGTCGTGATCTCCGCTCCGGGTCACCCTTCGCCCGACGAAAACCGCCCCACATTTTTTCGTGGGGGTCCATGTGGGCCACGCCCCCCTTGGCATGCCTCGGCGCGGCGCGCACCTTGCCGAGGACGTCCTCCACTTGGGGGGTAGGCAGTCTCCCTGAGGCCTCCGAAAACTGGACCCGGGCAAAGGGGTTTTCCGATGGGGTAATGGTCCCCCTCGAAAACGACGGCTTCGACTGCTGCGCCCCCCACGCCCCCGAGCCTGGCCAGGGCTCGGCCCCCCGGACGAAAGCCCCCTAACGGAACCCCCCTTGCCGCGGGGGGGGGCTTGGGGCCCCCAATGATCTGGGACCGGCCCAGAGGGCTACCCTACGGAGGGTCACCAGTGAGGGGAGACAAAATGGTTTTCCTGTGACAATTTCCTATGAGAAGGGATGGGTACCCCCCCCCGGTTCATTCCTCGGGGACCGGGGGAGAACCTCCCCGGTTTCCCGTGCGGGGCATCCCGATTACCAGAGACAGGAGTCCTGTGTTGCTAGCTGCGCCCTGAGCTAGTAACCACCTTTTTGGTCCTTTTTTTCTGGTTAGAAAGGTGGCTTGATAAAGGGGGGGTCAAGTCAACGGCGGGCAAAAGGGCTGGGGTCAAGCAGGCACTTTTTAAATGGGGAAAGGGGGCATGGGTCCCGTGACTACCATCAGTACTGAATAGGGGGCGCATTTTCCTCTTTAACCCCTGGGTTGGGGGAATTTGAACCCCAAACTATAGTTTCCCCCTCATTGGACTCCATGGTGGGGGGGGAGGTGGGAAATAAAGAATTCATATTTGATGATACAAAAATTTACAAAGATCTGCTCTCCCCATGACGACCTACACAACCCTGGGCCCATTCCCCTGGAAACCTCACATTTTGTCACTCTGGAACCTTTCCAGTTTCCCAAAAGGGAAAGAATGGGAATCGTAATGGTTCCCGGGCCCCCAACCAGATAAAAAGGGGGAAAAGCCTCCCAATCCATAAGGATATTTTACCGGAAAATAAAAAAACATTTATATAAAAGTCCCTTAGGGGGAAGACTATTGAGGGGTGTATCAATCGGGGATCTGATATTTTTGAATTTATCGGAAAATATTTGGGAAGTTTGTCAATTGCCCCCATCACCCCACAGGAAGGTCCGATAGTTGAGGTTTCGTCACCAGTAATGCTGCCCCCTCATGCGATATGAAACTTTCCGGGGGTCAAGTTTCATGTTCTTCTCAAAAACCCCCCAAATCGGTAAGGGAATTGCCCCTTTTTCCGAGACCTGATGAGGTATTCGAGGAGAAAGTTAAAGGAACTGGGAAAATTTTAAAAGTAGTGGCAAAAATTTTTTTTTAGGGGAAGTTATTTTTTGGGAAAACAGTCGACCCACTCTTTTTTCTAACTTTTAACCCCCTTAGTCTTTCCCAAATGTTAATTTAGTTGGTCCCACCTCAAGGTAAACCCCATTTTGGGCCCAACCCCTAGCGTGCTTCCACTGCCAAGGTTATGGGCGGGACCCAACTCTTGCCATTTTAAAGAAAACGGACAACCAAGAGTTTTGGAAAGTGTGGTTTAAAAACGGTTTCATAAGATGACACTTCCGGGTTCCAATTGCCGTTACCCCTGAAAGAAGCCTAAGCTTTCCAAAGAAATGAAAAAGGGTAAAAATTTAAAAAAGGGAAGTATTGGTAAAAAGGAAAAGGAGAAATTGATTTCCAGGGGCAAAGCTGTGCCCGGGGTGTTTTGCACAGCCCGTAGGTCCTTTTGCTTGGGTTTCTAGCCCCCCCTTTTCCCCCAAAACCCCCCTTCCCTCCAATGCTTCTAAGCACCCTCTCCCATTTCCCTCTAAACCTTAGTCCAAATGCTGACACTGCCTTAGTGAGTTTTTCCACCAAAAAAGGAGGAGGAGGAGGGTCTATTGGGGAGAACCCTCCTCCCAAAGTAAGGTCTTTGGGCCATCGGGCAGGCCCCAGAGGCCCTCAGGGGGCACCCCCCCCCCTCCCCACCCACCCAAGGAGCCTTTTCTGCTGGGCAGAATGCCCCTAAAGTAAAGGCCTGGCAGGGCCCTTTCCGGGCAAAGGGGAATCCTGAACCGCCAAAAGACCCCAGCGCCACAACATCCAGGGGGCCCTCCGTGCTGACAGAAGCCCCTAGCAAAGGCCAGGTCCTCCTTTGTAGGCAAAGAATCTAAACCTTCCAAGGGAAAAACCTGGGGAAAACTATTTTCCACGGTAACCAATAAAAAAAGGTACCCCGGGCCTGGAAAGGGACACCCAAAAGGGTGTGAAAAACCATGACCAAGGTCTCCCAAACACCTTATGAGAAAAAATATAAAGTACTGGTCCCAATCCAATGGAACGTCAGGGAAATTTGAAAAATGGGAAAACTGCAAATCTGTGGGCTTTCATGGAAACCCCTTTTTGTGAGGGGCCTAAAGAGATTATGACTAGGGAAAATCGTCCCTTTTTCCCTGAGGGGTTTCAATTTCAAGCCCATTATGGAACCCTTTGAAAAGGACCTCATTTGGAGGAGTACAGTAATGGTATCAAATTTTCCCTTCCAGGCCCATCCCCCGCAAAAACACGACCTTACACGTTTGCATTTCTCTCCCTTTCCCCCCACAAAATCTGAACTTAATGTTTTTGGAAAAGATCTACTTGGGCAGTTGCCAATCCTTTCACTTTTGGAGTTTAAATGGGGGCATATCTCTGGGAGACATTTTGGGGGCAACCCTCGGGGAAGGGGCCCTTCGATCCTTTTGTTCTTAAGAGTAATCATTTTTATGAACTGACACTCCACCTTTTTCCAAAATTAAAAACGGGGAATTTTCTCCAATATAGACCATTAATAGGCTACCTGATTCACAGTTGAACTTCATTTGCGGGTCATGGAAGATTTGCATTGAGGGACCATTTCCAATACTTTTTGGGGGAAGGTAAAGGGTTTCAGCCAATGGAGTGAAGAGATGGCGACTTTAACAGTGGACGAATTTTTTAGATCAAAAGCGTATTCAAGGACTTGAGATTTCCGTGTATTTAAAATGCTGTTTTTCACCCTCACGAAATTTACCTTGCACAAAGCATCCTTCCCAAAAGTAGTGGCCTTACCGTCGACCTCCAGTACCATAGGGGGGTTGTGAATCCCAAGCTGTCGGCAAGAAAAGCTGCATTTAAGGGAATTGAAAAACGCCCCCGCATTGAACCTTATCATTTTCAAGAAAACCCACAAAGGCAGGGCGCGTGCTAGGGAGGCTAGACGGGGCGTCGTGGCGTTGTCTCCCTTGATTAACTCTGGACCCCCTAAGCATGAGTTGGGGCAAAGTGCGTAAGATCCTGGAAAGAGCATATCCAGTCAAACCTGCTCTGGGTAAATGGCATAATCATCACAATAAAAAAGATTTGCAAAAAGAGCTAGGGTAAAAACATGGAAATCCCTCTGGAGCATCTTAACGCTCGATTCTCCATTTTCGGGGGGAACAGGACAACACCCAGTGTCGTTTTTCAGTAGATGCAGAGAAATTCCCTACAACCCTTTCCATTTTTTTGCGGGAATGGGCTCTTTGCTTTGCAGCTTGCCTTTTAAAATGGGCCCCCAGGGAAACCCCTATTTTCCAAACCAAATGATATCTCACTTACCAGAGAAACTCCCCAAATTCCTGTTAGACTATTAAAAGGTCATGGGAAGGCAAGTGCCATCTACATGGGGGAAGCTATAATCATTTGTTCCTAAACCGGCAAAAATGCTTCCACACCAGGAATTACAGACAATCCCAGCTGATTTTCAAGTGTGGGAAAAAAAGGGCCAAAAATTTAGGTTTGAAAATGGTGCGGGAAAAAGAAAACGTGTTGCCCCCCTATAATTTGGGTTTTAGAAAAAAATTTAAAACACCCGATGCACTTTTGAGGAGGAAAAGCTATAGGGGGTTCCTTTTGCAAGCGAGTCACATGTACAGTCTTCTTTTACCTAGAAAAGGCTTATGATCTACTTTTGGGAAAATGGCATACTCATGAAGCTGTATGACATTGGTTTAAAAAGGAGCTTAACCTTTCATAAAAGCTTTCCGCTGGGAAAAGGAAATTTGGGTTTGGGTGGAAACTTTCTCTAACCCCGGAAGATCCCCAAGGGGGGTCTTTTAAATTGCCCGTTTGCCATTTCTAAAATGACATCGTAAAAATTGTTCCAAGGCTGCTCATGTAATCGTATTCATAAAGAAACCTCGAATCTGACGGGGGGTTTCAGGTCTTCACCTGTGGAGTCCCTGTATGCTAAGTGGAGAACCACCTCTTTCATTAAACCGGGGCTACAGAACCTGATTACTCACGAGACTACAAAGGGTTCCGGGGTCTCCTACATCCAGATTGGTTTCAACCCCCGAGGATACCGATCCTTGGTAGGAGAATTTGGGAAAACTTGTAGAACTTAATTTAATCTCACTAAAGGGTTTTTGTGTTTGGTTCCCCAATTTCCCCCCCTTTAAAATAACAATCGAGCTGGATTTGGTCGGAAGGGGAAAGGGGGGAAATCGAAGCAGAAGTCAGAGAGAGATTTCCCACCATTTTCTGTCCAAGGATCGGACGCAAAATATCAGATGTTTTTAAAAACTGAAAATGATGTGGGCTTTTCAGCAGTGAGCAGAAGGAAGACTGCATTGGCATCTTCTCAGCAGCCTCGATCTTCACTTCGAGTTAATGCCATCCTTTTAGCAGTTAGATGATAGAGATCTTATGAACCATTCTATTGTGATTTTGTGACTCTAGTGTTTTCAAGCATCAAGGCTTAAAAAACATCAATCCAAAAGTGAGGGAGGGTTTAAAAGGGGTTGCACTGTTCACGTAAAAAGATAAAATTTTTTGTTGGGTGCCCGCGTATGTTGGGGTCATGGAATGACGAGCTGATCAGAAGGCCAAGGAGCTGCCGCCAGCCCGTGATGTCGTTTTCCTCTCCCCCACACCGACCTGAAAAACCCCGCCTCAGGATGGAGGGGATACTCCAGAAATAAACTTTCGAGAGATTAAGATGCCTTGCGTTGGGGGACTAGCATCCATTTTCCAACCGAAAAAATGAAGGGTTTCATTAACAGACTAAGAAACGGGCACACGCAGACTATGGGCCCATGAGCTAAAAGTCAAGCACTTTTTTTAGGGGTGCCAAGAGCCCTTAATGACGCACATGTAGTGGAAAGATGTGCAACATTCTCAGACCAAAGACGTATGTACATGTTACTGTCTCCCCATATACACTGAAGAATATATTGGGGGAGGATTGGACATAGAGGGTCTTCTTAGTTTCCTTAGGAGAGTAATATTTTTAATAAAATTTAATTATGCATAATGTTTATGCAATAATTTTATACACTTAGAGTATATGTTATGCTTTAATTTTTGATTTGTTTATTGTTATTTATAAGATATCTATTGATAGATTTTAAAGTTTTAATCATTTTAATATTTCTAATTAACAAGGTATTCCCGCTAATGACCTTAGCTGTTGACACGGCAGATAATTTTTAAATAATCAATCAATCAATCCCGGACGAAGGACTCCTTGCTGCGCTTCATCACCAGACTGCGGTGGGCGTGGGAGAGCAGGTGGGCGTCGCCGTAGAGGCCTCGTCCCAGGAAGGTCGAGCGCCACCCTTGGTGCGCTCCAGAAGGTCATATTTCAGGTCGCAGTAATTTTTACACTTTTCTTCTTCTTTCTTTTCATTACGGTGGTCAAATGGGCATGCTGGGTCGATGAGAAGGCATTTCTTGGTCTTTCTCAATTACAGTGATATCAGGTCTGTAGTGCTCTAGTGTCTTGTCGGTCTGTATGGGAAATCCCATAAAATCTTGCAGTCTTCTGATTCCAGCACTTTCTCAGGTTTGTGTGTGTACACTGATCAGACTTCCCAAATCCCCATTTCTCACAAAGCTTCCAGTGGATTACTTTGCAACATTATCATGTCTCACCTGTTTATATTCTTTCTGTGCTAGTTTTGGCATTCTAACACAATATGTGCCACTGTTTCATCTGCAGAACCACATACCCACAAGTTGAATCAACGTTTTTCTCCATACATCGTTTTTCTCATATTCCTTGTACAAAGAGCTTGATCTTGGCTGCTATAATTGTACTTTGTTTCTTTCTTCAAATAGCCCTTTTTCAACCACTCCCATGATTTACTGCCTTTACTTTTTCTATAACTTTTTGGAACTGGCCATGCAGTGCTTTACTCTCATATTCCTCTTGATGTTTCTTCTGTATATGCTCTTTGCTCCTTCCATACTTTTTGTATTCAAGGGTGCTACTGAGGCTTACTTCTTTCAACATTTTTTTCCTCTGATGCATTTAGGTAGCCTGCATACATTCTTCAGCTCCTATCAGCCTCTCCCACCATCACATCTCTTCAAATATAGCCTATCAACATCTGCTTTAGGGTGGTGCGCACCATACATTGTCATCAGTTTTCTTTTTTCGGTCCAATTCTTCCAATTCATTCTTTGTCCACTTTATGATCCCTGCCCCATATCTGACGATTGAAACCGCTCTGAATTGATGGCTGAATTCTGTTTCCCCATTTAGCTTCGATTTCAGTATGTTTCTGACTTTTTTTATGTATTCTTTCGTCAATTGTTCTTTCATCTCATCATGTTTAATGCCATCCGCTTCCAAAATACTAAGATACTTGTATCCACTTTCCTCAATATTTTCATCATTGTATCATCTGGCATGCACGGCTATCACTTTCAACTATCTTTCCTTTTTTCATGATTAACACATCACATTTTGATAATCCAAACTCCATTTTGATGTCTTCTGAGAATATTCTTACTGTATCTACTAAACTGTCTATTTGATCCTCATTTTCGCAAATAGTTTTAGATCATCCATGAACAGTAAGTGGTTGATTCTCTCGCCTTTCTTCTTGACTTCATAGGAAATGTTTGTCTTCCTTAGTATCAGTGTCAATGGGATCATTGTCATTGTCAGTTCTTTCACACACAGTAATGTTTTCCCAGGTGACCATCCATGACGGCACGTTATTTTCTTGGAGGACACCTGTCAAGTTGATGTGCTATGCTACCATGCAAATTACTTAAATTCTTTATCCAATACCCCTGAACTCCATCAGGCCTGGGCTTTTCCAATTTGGTATTTTTCTCCACCTACTTCTTCAATTTCGTCACTTCATGTGTATGTCATCTTGTACCCTAGCCATGTCAACTCTTCCTCTAATTTCTCAGCCATTCGGATTTTCCTTATGTTTTACTGGTTTGTCCCATATGTCACTCCAAAAGCGAGTACTTTCCTCTGCATCAGGCACCACCGTTGTTTTCTACTCTGTCTAATTCCTCAAACAATTTCTTTGGATTAGATTCAAACAAGCGATTTGTCTGTACTGCTCTGTCCTATTGTCATATCTTCAAGCTTTGCCCCAATTGCAACTAACCTCTGTTGTACTTCTTCATGGACCACATCAATACCTTTTTCTACTATGCGGTATTTCCTTTCAAGCTTTTATATGGTGCCCTCATTTTGCAACTCATTTCTTTTCATTCTATTTAACTGTCCTAAATCCTTGCATATTGCCTTCTGTTTTTCCAAAATTCTTCTCCTCCAATGTGGTGTCCCTGCTTTCCATTGGATTCATGATTTTGTGCCCACCATCATCAGCAACAACATTACCAGCTGCCCGTAAAGACTATGTTTGTTTCCGTTATTGATTCAGTTCTGATAAGAGCTATAACCTTGTTGACCTTCATTGTAGCTGCTTTTACCTTTCTTCTGTCATTGTATCTGAGATTTGGTGGGATCTTGTCTGTGTATTTTCTGATCTTATGCAATACTTTTCTTATCAGCTCTTTTTCCTCTTCATCACACGCTCTTCTGACCACACTATCATCGTCTTCTGGAAACACTCTCTTTCTTCTAGGGCCTCTTCTTCCTGCTGTTCACCATTTTGTCGCGTACTACTCTGCCATGTGCATTCCTGATCAATATTAACTTGAATTTCCATTACATGCTGTTCAATAACATTTCTTTGTGCAGCTTGCTCGTTTTCTCTTCCTTCTACATTATTGGTACTATCACCAGTTTCTTCTTCATGACTGTCTCCAAATCTTCTTTCAATTTCCTCAATTTCTATGTCTGTCAGCCACTTGTTCACCCGAATTTGCCTGGCTTGATCTGCCTATCTTTGCTCAGTGACAGGAAATACTCCTATTTCTTCCCAAATTTTCTTCATTCACTGTCGATACTTCCTTTATGATGGCTCGCTCGCGACCCGTTGCTTGATACCGACCTGCTGGAGCCGGATCGGGAACTCCATGCCTGCCGGGCGCGACACCTTCACCCTGAAGGGTTCCAGTCCCGTTAGCGCCGTTATTTTCAATTCCATGGTTTGACATTTCACTCAGTCTGAGGTTGTGTTTTATGGTTCCCACCAACCAGTGTTTTTATCGAGACACCGTCTCTAGAAAGACTGTCTTCCAAGACTTACGGGCTCTTTCTACCCATGAGGCAAGGCTATACCCCGCTGGACGCCAACCCGGTATTTCAGGACCACGGGGTTTACTATTATTATTATTATTATTATTATTATTATTATTATTAATATCGTTATCATTATTGTTATTATTATCAAAATTATTATTATCATTATTACTAATAATATTCTTACTATTGTTATTATTATTATTATTATCATTATTATTATTATTAGTATTATTATCATTATTTTCATTATCATCATCATTATCATTACTATTATTGTTATTATTATTATTATTATTATTGTTATTATTATTATTATTATTATTATTATTATTATTATCATTACTACTACTACTACTACTACAACTATTATTTTTATTTTTATTATTATTATTATTATTATTATTATTATTATTATTATTATTATTATTATTGTTGTTGTTGTTGTTGTTGTTGTTGTTGTTGTTATTATTATTATCATTATTATCATTATTATTATTACTATTATTATTATTGTTATTATTATTATTATGATTATTATTATTATTATTATTATTATTATTATTATCATCATCATCATCATTATCATCATTGTCATTATTATTGTTGTTGTTGTTATTATCATTATCATCATCATCATGTATAATGCTTTTATTTTGAATTAAAGAGTGAAATATGAAATTTACCAGTTTTGTTGTTGCTTCGCAGATTCAAACATTTATATGTTTTTTTTTTGTTTTGTTTTTTATTACACTGTTCAATCTTTAGAAATAATATCTATGATCAGTT
>NC_051422.1:24934382-24946882 GCF_015228065.2 Penaeus monodon
AGCTAAGTCACAGTTATAGCTCTTATCAGAACTGAATCAATAACGGAAACAAACATAGTCTTACGGGCAGCTGGTAATGTTGTTGCTGAGATGGTGGGGCACAAAATCATGAATCCAATGGAAAGCAGGACACCACATTGGAGGAGAAGAATTTTGGAAAAACAGAAGGCAATATGCAAGGATTTAGGACAGTTAAATAGAATGAAAAGAAATGAGTTGCAAAATGAGGGCACCATATAAAAGCTTGAAAGGAAATACCGCATAGTAGAAAAAGGTATTGATGTGGTCCATGAAGAAGTACAACAGAGGTTAGTTGCAATTGGGGCAAAGCTTGAAAGATATGACAATAGGACAGAGCAGTACAGA
Organism: Penaeus monodon; assembly: GCF_015228065.2. NCBI lineage: Eukaryota > Metazoa > Arthropoda > Malacostraca > Decapoda > Penaeidae > Penaeus > Penaeus monodon. Next base: position 24,934,749 of record NC_051422.1, read on the forward strand.
CAAAATCGCTTGTTTGAATCTAATCCAAAGAAATTGTTTGAGGAATTAGACAGAGTAGAAAAACAAACGGTGGTGCCTGATGCAGAGGAAAGTACTCGCTTTTGGAGTGACATATGGGACAAACCAGTAAAACATAAGGAAAATCCGGAATGGCTGAGAAATGTAGAGGAAGAGTTGACATGGCTAGGGGTACAAGATGACATACACATTGAAGTGACGAAATTGAAGAAGTAGGTGAGAAAAATACCAAATTGGAAAAGCCCAGGGCCTGATGGAGTTCAGGGGTATTGGATAAAGAATTTAAGTAATTTGCATGGTAGCATAGCACATCAACTTGACAGGTGTCTCCAAGAAAATAACGTGCCGTCATGGATGGTCACTGGGAAAACATTACTGTGTGTGAAAGAACTGACAATGACAATGATCCCATTGACACTGATACTAAGGAAGACAAACATTTCCTATGAAGTCGAGAAGAAAGGCGAGAGAATCAACCACTTACTGTTCATGGATGATCTAAAACTATTTGCGAAAAATGAGGATCAAATAGACAGTTTAGTAAATACAGTAAGAATATTCTCAGAAGACATCAAAATGGAGTTTGGATTATCAAAATGTGATGTGTTAATCATGAAAAAAGGAAAGATAGTTGAAAGTGATAGCCTGTGCATGCCAGATGATACAATGATGAGAAATATTGAGGAAAGTGGATACAAGTATCTTAGTATTTTGGAAGCGGATGGCATTAAACATGATGAGATGAAAGAACAATTGACGAAAGAATACATAAAAAAAGTCAGAAACATACTGAAATCGAAGCTAAATGGGGGAAACAGAATTTCAGCCATCAATTCAAGAGCGGTTTCAATCGTCAGATATGGGGCAGGGATCATAAAGTGGACAAAGAATGAATTGGAAGAATTGGACCGAAAAAAAAGAAAACTGATGACAATGTATGGTGCGCACCACCCTAAAGCAGATGTTGATAGGCTATATTTGAAGAGATGTGATGGTGGGAGAGGCTTGATAGGAGCTGAAGAATGTATGCAGGCTACCTAAATGCATCAGAGGAAAAAAATGTTGAAAGAAGTAAGCCTCAGTAGCACCCTTGAATACAAAAAGTATGGAAGGAGCAAAGAGCATATACAGAAGAAACATCAAGAGGAATATGAGAGTAAAGCACTGCATGGCCAGTTCCAAAAAGTTATAGAAAAAGTAAAAGGCAGTAAATCATGGGAGTGGTTGAAAAAGGGCTATTTGAAGAAAGAAACAAAGTACAATTATAGCAGCCCAAGATCAAGCTCTTTGTACAAGGAATATGAGAAAAACGATGTATGGAGAAAACGTTGATTCAACTTGTAGGGTATGTGGTTCTGCAGATGAAACAGTGGCACATATTGTGTTAGAATGCCAAAAACTAGCACAGAAAGAATATAAACAGGTGAGACATGATAATGTTGCAAAAGTAATCCACTGGAAGCTTTGTGAGAAATGGGGATTTGGGAAGTCTGATCAGTGGTACACACACAAACCTGAGAAAGTGCTGGAATCAGAAGACTGCAAGATTTTATGGGATTTCCCCATACAGACCGACAAGACACTAGAGCACTACAGACCTGATATCACTGTAATTGAGAAAAGACCAAGAAATGCCTTCTCATCGACCCAGCATGCCCATTTGACACACGTAATGAAAAGAAAGAAGAAGAAAAGTGTAAAAATTACTGCGACCTGAAATATGACCTTCTGGAGCGCACCAAGGGGTGGCGCTCGACCTTCCTGGGACGAGGCCTCTACGGCGACGCCCACCTGCTCTCCCACGCCCACCGCAGTCTGGTGATGAAGCGCAGCAAGGAGTCCTTCGTCCGGGATTGATTGATTGATTATTTAAAATTATCTGCCGTGTCAACAGCTAAGGTCATTAGCGGGGAATACCTTGTTAATTAGAAATATTAAAATGATTAAAACTTTAAAAATCTATCAATAGATATCTTATAAATAACAATAAACAAATCAAAAATTAAAGCATAAACATTATACTCTAAGTGTATAAAATTATTGCATAAACATTATGCATAATTAAATTTTATTAAAAATATTACTCTCCCTAAGGAAACTAAGAAGACCCTCTATGTCACAATCCTCCCCCAATATATTCTTCAGTGTATATGGGGGAGACAGTACATAGTACATACGTCTTTGGTCTGAGAATGTTGCACATCTTTCCACTACATGTGCGATCATTAAGGGCTCTTGGCATCCCTCACAAAGTGCTTGACTTTTAGCCATCATCGGCCCATGAGTCTGTCTTGTGTGCCCGATTCTTAGTCTTGTTAATGCAACTTCTACTTTTCGGTTGGAATGGATGCTAGTCACCCAACTGCCAAGGTCATCTCTAATCTCTCGCAGTTTATTTCTGGAGATATGCCTCCATCCTGAGGCTGGGTTTCAGGTCGGTGTGTGGGAGAGGAAAACGAGCATCACAGGGCTGAGCGGCAGCTGCCTTGGCCTTCTGATCAGCTCGCTCATTCCCACTGACACCAACATACGCTGGCACCCAACACAAAGTTATCTTTTTACGTGATGATATCAGTGCAAGCCAATCTTGAACCTCCCTCACTATTGGATGTGATGAGTTTAAGCTCTTGATTGCTTGCAAGGCACTATGAGTCACAATATATCACAATAGAATGGTTCATAAGATCTCTAGTCATCTTAACTGCTGCAAGGATGGCATGTAACTCTGAAGTGAAGATCGAGGCTGCTTGAGAAAGACTGCCAGATGCAGTCTTCCTTCTGCTCACTGCTGCAAAGCCCACATCATTTTCAGATTTCAAACCATCTGTATATATTGCGTCCGATCCTTGGTACTTAGAAATGTGCTGAAGAAATCTCTCTCTGACTTCTGCTTCAGATTTCTCCCCTTTTCCCAATTCCAAACCAAACCGCCAAACTTTTGTTTAGTTAAAGGGGGGGGGAAATTGGGGGAATTCCAAAAAGCAAGAACCTTAGGGAAAATTGAAAAAGTTTTTAAAAGATTCCTCATTCTCCTTCCCAGGGAAAGGTTTATCCTAAAGGGGGGTTGAAAAACCAATCGGGGAGTGGAGACCCCGGGAAAACCCTTTGAGTCTCGGTTTTAAGAAAATCAGGTCATGTAGTCCCGGTTTTAATGAAAGAGGTGGTTTCCACTCTCAGTTTACAGGGACTCCAAAAAGGTGAAGACCTAAAAAAAGCCCCCAGTACAGATTTGAAAAAGCCATTATGAAAAAATACGATTACATGGGGACAGCATTTGGGAAAAAACCCTTTTAACGATTTTAAATTTTATAGAAAGGCAAACGGGGGTCACATTTGGGGGACACCCCCTTTGGGGGGGAATCTTCCAGGTTAGAGAAAAAGTTCCTACCCAAACTCAAATTTTTCACCCAAAGGAAGCTTTGTAGGGAAGGTAGGAAAAGCTCCCCCTTTAAAAACCAATTAAATACAGTTTCATGAGTATGCCCATGTTTCCAATTTAGAAACCCATAAGCCTTTTCAAAGGTAAAGAAGGACGCTTTTCATGTGAGTCGTTTGTCGAAAGGAATTCCTTTATACCCTTTTCCCCAATATAAACAAGTGCAAAATTGTGGTTGATTTTTAATTTTCTAAAGCCAAAAATTGATATGGGGTCAACAGTTTCTTTTTCCAGCATCCCTTTGTCAACCTGAAGTTGCCCATTTTTCCCATCAGCTTGAAAATTGCAGCTGGTGATTGGTCTGAAAATTTCCTTTTTTGGAAGCATTTTTTGCCGGTTTAGGAACGGGAAGGGTTTAAGCTTCCCCAAATGTAGATGGGCACTGTCCCTTTCCCCTTAAAATCCTTAATGGGGTCAACGGGGAACTTTGGGAAAGGCTTTTCTGGTAAGGGATATCATTTGGATGGAATATCTTTCATTTCCTTTGGGGGGAGTCCTTGGCAGAGTTCCCAAAGCGGGAGCCCATCCCTTGCACAAAAAAGGGAAATTTTGTAGGGAAGTTCTGCGATTTCCTACTGAAAAAACGACACTGGGTGTTTTTCCTGTTCCGCCCGGAAAGTGGAGAATCGAGCAGTGTAAGTTGCCCCAAAAGGGGGAAAATCTCTGCCATGATTTTGGGTAGTTTCTTTTGGGCAAAAATTTTTTTTAAATCGTGATGTTTAGCCTTTTATCCTCAAAAGCGGGTTTGTGACATGGTATGCTTTTTCCCGGGTATTTACGCATTTTGTCCAAAATCATGCTTAGGGGGTCCAAGAGTTAATCAAGGGACTTTACTGTCTCCACGGACGTCCGTCTGCCTCCCTTAGCACGCCCCGGGCCCTTTTGCCGGGTTTTTTGGTAATTGAAAAGGTTACAATGTGGGGCGTCGTTTAAATTCCCTTTTAATTTGCAGCTTTTTTGCTCTACAGCTTTTTTGGCCCTTCATCAGACCACTATGGTAGGGGGAGGTGGGGGGGTTTAAGGGCCCACTACTTTGGGAAGGGAAATGTTTCTCCCTGCAAGGTGAATTCGTGATGTGAGGGGGATTAAAAAGCATCTTGAATACACGGGGAAAATCATTCACAGACCTTTGCAATACTGCAGTTGACAAAAAAGATTCCGGGCCACATTTTAAAGTCCCCCTTTCTCCACCCCAAATTGGGCCCGGGGAATACCATTCACCTCCCCAAAAGTTTTGGAAAAGTGGCCCCCTAAATGAAAAGTCTTCCATGACCCCCCAAAGGGTGAATTTTCAATTTGTGAACGGGGTGACCCTAAATAGGTCTATTTTTGGGGGAATGCCCCAAAGTTTAAATTTTGGAAATGGGGGGGGAGTGCCAGTTCAGTAAAACTGCATTACTCTTAAGAAAAGGACTCGGAAGGGCCCTTTTTTCGGGGGTTTTGACAAAGTGTCTCCCAGAGATGATCCCCCGAAAATTAAAAATCTAAAAAAGGTAAAAAAATGGATTTTGGAAATGCCCAAGTAGATTTTCCAAATCTTTAAATGTTCAGATTATGTGGGGGGGGAAGGTAGATGAATGAAACATGTAAGGTCGTGTTGTCTGCAGGGGATGGCCGGGAAGGGGAAATATCTTGACGTACCATTCTCCCCTACTCCCCTTTGGGGGCCCATTGTAAAAAGGTTCCTTTTAAGGGGCCCTTGGGAAATTTGGGAAACCCCTTCCAGGAAAATGGGACGATTTTCCCTAGTCATAATCTCTTGTAGGCATACACAAACTGGGTTCCATGAAGTATCAGATGTTGGGAGTTCTTCCCCTTTTGCATGAATTCCCCGACAGTTTCCCTTTGGGTTTGGGGAAACCAGTACTTTATATTTTTTCTTCATAAGGTGTTTGGGGAGCACCTGGGTCATGGTTTTCCTAAACCTTTTCGGGCCCTTTTCCGGATCCTGTGGGTACCTTTTTTTTATTGGGTTTACCTGTGGGAAATAGTTTCCACAGGTTCCCTTGGACAGGTTCAGGGTTTCTTTGCCTAAAGGGAAAGGGGGACCTGAGCCTTTGCTTCAGGGGCATTTTTAGAGCGGAGGGCCCCCCGGATGTTGTGGGAGCTGGAGTTTTTGGACAGGTTTAGGGGTTTCCCCCCTTTCCTCGGCAAAGGGGGTTGCCAGAGCCTTTACTTTAGGGGCATTCTGCCTAAACAGCAGAGGCTTTCCCTTTTGGGTGTGGTGGCAGCTGGAGGGGGTCACCCTTGAGGCCTCTGGAGCCCTTTCCTGATGGGGTCCAAGACCTTTTTTGGGAGGAGGAGTTCCCCAATAGACCCCTCCCCTCCTCCCCCTTTTTTGGTGGAACAACTCACTAAGGCAGTGAAACAATTTGGGGCTAAGTTTTGAGGGGGAAATGGCAGAGTTTTGGCCCCGTAAGAAGCATGGAGGGGGAAGGGGGTTTGGTGGTAAGGAGGATTTGGGGGAGAAACCCAAGCAAAAAGGGCCCCCAGTGGCTTGCAAACAGCACACGGGCCATCGCTTTCCTTGGAAATTAACTTTTTCCGCTCCCCTTTTTACCAATACTTCCCTTTTTTAAAATTTTTACCTTTTACATTGCTTTGGGGAAGCTTCTGAGCTTTCTTTTCAGGGTAACGGCATATTGGGGCCTGGACAGTTGCCCTCTCCTTGATTTACCTGTTGTACCCCCCTTTAACATACTCTTGGTTGTCCGTTTTCTTTAAAATGGCAAGAGTTGGCTCCCGCCCCAAAAACCCTTTGGGAGTGGAAGCACTGCATAGGGGGGGCACTATGGCTTTTCCTTGAGGTGGGGCCATACAACTTAACCCATTTTTGGAAAAAAACTAAAAGTGTTAAAAAATTTGAAGAAGAGGGTGGTGGCGACTGTTTTCCAAAAACCCCAACTTTTTTCCCAAAACGTTTTACTGCCATACATTTAAAAATTTTCTTTGGGTTTCCCCTAAAATTTTTTCCCCGAATACCCCATAGGTCCGGGGGAAAAAAAAATTTCCTTACAATGATTGAGGGTTTTGTGAGAAAACATGAAACTTTAGCCCCGGAATGTTGCTATCGCTTTCAGACATCACTCTCATCTGGGACGAAACCCCAAAATATCAGGTACCAAAACCGCTGTGGGGTGTGGGAGGAAAAATTTACAAAAATTCAACTATTTTCCCATGGGAAATTTAAAAATTCAAATCCATGATTGATACACCATCAAACTTCACTACTAGGTACTTTCTATATGAAATTTCTTTTTATATTTACCAGGTAAATACCTTGTGGATTTAAAGGGGGACTTTTCCCATCTTATCTGGTTTGGGGGGGGCCCGGGAAACCATTACCCCCCCCCCATTCCCATTCTTTCCCTTTTGGGAAATGGAAAAGGGGCCAGAGTGAAAACATTTGGGTGTTCCAGAGGGGGAAAGGCCCAGGGGTTGTTGGTCGTCATTTGGGGAGAAACTAGACTTTGAAAATTTTTAGTACTTTATTTCAAAAAAGGAAAATTTTTCCCTTTTTTTTACCCCCCCACCCAAAAATGGAGTCCAATGAGGGGGAAACTATAGTTGGGGTTCAAAATTCCCAACAGCCACAGGGGGAATGAGGAAATAATGGGAGCCACTATTACAGTACCGATGGGAGTCACGGGACCCAGGGGTACGACGAATAGTGCCTGCTTTACCCAGGGCCCTATTTGACCAGCCGATTTGGGGCTTTTACCCGGCCTTGATCAAGCCACCTGTCTAACCAAAAATAAAGGGGCCAAAAAAGGGGTGTTACTAGCTGCAGGCGCAAAATAGCAACACAGGAAATCCTGTCTTCCCCCTTTTAATACGGGATGCCACGCACGGCAAACACCCTGGGAGAGTTCTCCCTGGCCCAAAAATGGAAATAAACCCCGGGGTGGGTACACATCCCTTCTCATAGGGATGGTGCACCAGGGGGGCCATTTTGTTTTTTTTTTTTTTTTTTTTCAATTTTTTTTTTTTTTTTTTTCCCTTTTTTTAAGGTGACCCCTCCCGTAGGGGAGCCCCCTTTCCGGTCACCAGATCATTGGGACCCCAAGCCCCCCCCCCGGGGGAAGGGGCTTCCGTTAGGGGGGGTTCGTCCGGGGCTCGAGCCCTGGCCCGGGGTCCGGGGCGTGGAGGGGCTTTCAGCAGCTCGAAGGGCCCTTTGTTTTCGAGGGGGGACCAAATTTCTCCAAACGGGAGCCGCTTTGCCGGCTCCCGTTCGAGTGCCTCGGGGAGACTGCCTTCCTCCCCCAATGGAGACTCCTCGGAAAGGTGCGCGCCGCCCCCGAGCGCATGCACAAGGGGGCGTGGCGACATGGACCCCACAATAGAATGTGTGCGTGCCGTCGGCGAAGGGTGAGCGCGAGCAAAAATCATCGCCCTGAGCTTCGGTCCCCTCGAGGCGGAGGGCGACTTCGAGGGCCAAGGGGAAAAACGACTTTGACGCCCTCGAGTCCTCTAAAGGGAAAACCCCTCCTCGAAGCCTCCGGGCCGACCAACCGAGATGAAAGGGTACGCTCAGAGGAAGATGAGTTTACCTACCTACCTACCCAAGCACCCCGGGTCTGTCTCGCCCAAGCCTGGTAAAGGAGATTGATTGCCCTTAAGGAACTGGAGACCCACCAGTACTCGTCCAAGATATCAAAAAAAAATAAATTTAGTACATGCTGTGACCACGGGGGCTCAAACATGAACCTCCCGTTAAAAAAAAAAAAAAAAAAAAGGGCATTAGGGACAGGACAAAGCAGTTCGAAAAAGGATACAGAAGCTGGTTTTGGAAATTCTGTTGAAATTTACAAAAACCCCTGTTACAGGAACACAAAAATAATTCGAAAATACGGACAGGTGAAAAGAAAAAGAAAAAGAAGCACAAAACCTAAGCCACGTTGGGGTTTTACGCTACTGAAGCTCTTCACCAAGAGTAAAAACAACTTGGATACCCAAAATAAGAATAAAAAAATAATAATATTATAGTAATGATAAAAAATAATAATAATAATAATAATAATAACGATAATAATAAAAATAAAAATGATAATAAAATAGCATTTTTAAAATAATAATTTGTCATGATGTTAATAAAAATGGTAATTAATAGTGATACAATTAGTTGTATATATATAAATAGTAACCCAATTACTTTTATTTTTATAATTATAATAATAATAAAATATTATTATTATTATAAAATTTTTATTTTTATCAATCATCATCATCATCATCATAAATATCAGCAGCACAGCACATCAATTAGCTCATTTTATCTTATTTTCTTATCATCATTTTTGTCACTTTATCATTTATTATTTTATTTTTTTCTATTATTATTGCTGTTGCTTTGATTTTTTTTATTATTGTTGCATTTTATAAATAGTTGTATTATTGTAAAAAAAAGTATAGTACTGTTGCTATAATTTTTTTATCTTTAAAATCAATTATGATATTAAAATCTCCCTTACAGGAGGGAAGATGCGATAGAAACGTAATTACAAAAAAATAAAAAGATAATAACGAGATGAAAAAAATCAGAAAATGAACATGAGGGAAGGGGATGAACAAAAAACAAAAAAGCTAAAGGGCCCGGGGGACAAGAAAACTGAAAGGACGGCGTCACCGCTCGCACGACCCCCCTCGTCCTTACGACCACCTCCATCTCCCCAGCCAAAAGGGTCTGTCGACCGCCCTTTTGATCTCCCTCCGGGGCCCCATTTGGTCTCATCGGAGCGGCGCCGGGGAAAATGATGGGGCCCGGAAAAAAACGAGGCGCTGCCAAGTGAAGACAAGGCAATTGATGGCCCCGTTTTTACGAGCGCTACATCACTTCGCTTTTCCCTTTTTTTTTCGTTTCTCTCACCTTTTTATGGCTTCTTTTACTCTCCTTTCTCTTTTTGACCCCCCATACTTTTATTTCCCTTTCCCCTTTTGCCCTTTCTCTCTATCATCTATTTATCTTTTGTTGTGGTGTGTGTGTGTGTGTGTGTGTGGGTTGTGTGGGGTGTTTGTGGTGCTGTGTGTGTATAAAAGGCTTGATCCCTTTTACAAAGGGGAAAGGGGGGAAGTTAACTTTTTATACTCTCTCTCCTCCTCTCTCCTCTCCTCCCTCTCTCTCTCTCTCTATATTATATATAATATAAATTATAATTTTTATTTATATAATTATAATATTTATATTATATATTATTATATATATATAATATATATATATATATATATATATATATTATATATATATATATATATATATATATATATAATAATATATTAATATAATATTATATACATTAACATTATATTAATATTTTTATATATTATATATATAATAAAATATATATACATATATATAAATATATATATATATATATATATATATAATATATATATATATATAATATTTTTTGTGTGTGTGTTATGTGGTTAAATGTGTTGTTGTGTGTTGGTGTATTGGTGTGGGTGTGTGTGAAGGTGTGTGTGTGTGTGTGTGTGGTGTGTGTGGGTGTGTGTGTGTGTGTGTGTGTTGTGTGTGTGGTATAAAGGCTATGATCCTTAGTAAAAAGGTGATGGAGGGAAGTTATCTTGGTTAACGTCGTGACTCTTTATTAGGATCCTACAGCCCAGTATAGAAACCACACGGACAATGTTTTATGTACGGGTATGGCTGTTTGTTGGGTCATGAGTCAGCTCAGCCAGCCCAGAGGGGGAGGGCTAGGCCGACCGTACCACGCTGGGCGCTGGCGACGAACTGAAGGGTCAAACGAGATCAGATATAATGCCCTCTACGCCCTCGATGAGGTAAATGGTTCCTATTTGGGACTTGGATCCACGTGGTAAATATCCACGTGATCCACTGGTAATAGAAATAACTTATGTATATGCATTTTGCTCGGCCACCTACTCGCGCCCGCCCTCGAGGCACCTTAGATTTGCCTAAAGGGGTGCCTAACTTGCTGGTCATCTCGTTCCTCGCTTGCGTTGTCCTGGTGCATCTTCGTGCTGTCGTCCCGTCCCCCTCTCTTCCTGGTCCTCGTTGTAATCTGTCCGTCCTCGATGTCCACACGGTCCTCGAAAGTCTCGCACGGGTTCCCCTTCTTCGGATTCGCCCGCTTCCTCGTATCCTCTTCCAGGCCAAACTCGACGCGTCCTCGTTCACACGTCCTCACAGATCTCGTCCAGATCCATCTCGGCGGGTTTTGCTGGTCCTCGCCTCGAATCCTTCACTGGATCTACGGCGTCGGGCAGGGGTGCGGCATCTCAGGCGGCTTATACCTGTGCTAACAAGCTTCTGGAGTTGACTGGATCTGCGGGCGTCTCCCCAGGCGTCGCCCATCCACAGCATCCTGGGGCGACTGGTACCTGCACTGGCAAATACTTTTTTTATCGCTGGATTTATGGCGTCTTGGCAGGAAGCGCCCATCCACACATCAGGGCATTTTAAACACCTGCTCTGACGAACATCCTGGTCCACGGGGCCCTATGGCGATCATCCGATAACATCCTTCCCACTGCATCCTAAGGTGACCAGTTCTGCAGCAGGGTCCTCCTTCAGTGCCGTGTCGGCTATCGTCGGTCCGACTGCAATATATAGTCGGGGAACCAGATCATACACGTAAAGGCCAGAGTAAGAGTAGTAGTAGAAAGGCAACAGAGAAGAGGGGCTGTTAAGTACCACTAACTGGTTATTTATAAAAGTATGCAATTTTTAATGTTGGTTTTTAATTTATTTTCGGCTATTTTTTATTTTGTGTTTTATTTCACAAAGATAAAGAAGAAAATATAGAGAGATATCAGTAGCGATCTGCATGGACATGGCTTGAACTACCAACCGTCTCTGATAGATATGAGATTAGATAAGGGAAATGACAACGGCAATCCGCAAGGATTTACTTGAACCACTGTTGTCACACAGAGAAGAAATAATGTAATTTGTACATCATGTACAAGTCACTCGTCACAGCTGACAAAATTGCGGGCTAAAGAGATACATCATAAATGTTTACGCCGGCACTAAGACAGCAGCCAACCCTATTAATGAAAAGGGTTCAGTGTCTTTTGTCCTGCGTGGATAAGCGAGAGTGACCTCACATAGAGAATGAATCACAAACACGAATATTAACGTTCACTATAACAAAACTGAGGTAAATTAGCAATGCTAGCTATATAAAATTATTTCAACTACCACACTGAATTGATGCGACAGAATGTATCCATAAATGAATGGTGACATGAAAAACTATTCGCAAGCTATTTAACAAGCAAATCTTCTCAGGGTCAGCAATCTGATCTGCCGAGGTACGTGTCTAGCTATGCATGTTAGACTTCATCGACGGGGGGATCCTATACCCAAAATGCCGTACATCGACTGAAGCCACTCGAGCCAGGAAAATCTATAAAGAACCTGTTCTTTTCTGCATATCTGTGATGGGTGCTCACGACATTCCTTACGGATATTTACCAATCACATGATCGCCTGGGAATTACCCAAAACATGCTAGCGACTTCAAGAGGGTGAGAAAAGTGTGATTAATAAGCAAATAATTATTCTAGCTTAAACTCTACTCCTACATCAATTAACGGATGTAACCACGGGTCACACTGACTCAAAGTTGTCGATCGAACGAATAACTTCGATTTTACCCATACCTACTGTCAAATGTCGGAGCGCAGATTTATG
>NC_051422.1:24954382-24958542 GCF_015228065.2 Penaeus monodon
GATAATATATACTATATATAGATATCTATATATATATATAGATTATATAAAGTAGAGCATATGTGTATATAATGATATAGATATATATATGATATAATATATAATATATATATATTTATATATATATATATATATAATATATATATATATATATATATATATATATAGATATATATAGAAATATATAATATATATATATGTTATGGTGGTGTGTGTGTGGAGTGTGTGTGTGTGTGTGTTTTACAACACACGTGCACACACCACACACACCACACACACACACACACACACACACACACACACACTAACACACACACACACACCACAACACACACACACACACACCCACACACCAACACACACACAACACCAAAAATAAATATATATATATATATTATATATATATATATAGATATGTGTATAGATATATAATATATTATATATATATATATATATATATATATATATAATATATACATATATATACATATATATATTATATATATATATATATATATATTATATTTATATATATATCATATATATAATATATATATATACTATGTATATATGTATATATGTATTATATATTATATATATATATATATATATATATATATATATATTATATATATATATATGTGTGTGTGTGTGTCTGTGTTACATAACACGTGCGCACACACAAACACACACAAACCACACACAAATATATATATACATATATATATTATATATATATATATATATATATATATATATATGATATATATATATATATATATATATACATTGATATATATACATATATATATATATATATACATATATATGTTTGTTTTCTCCCATTGTATCAACACGGGAAGAGTGTTTTGCTATTATATATATTAGATAATATATGATCATATTATATATATATATATATATATAACAAGATTACATATATATATATATATATATATATATATAATATCTAATATACACAATATATATATACTATTATATATATGGATGGGTGCTCACGCGCATGGTGATGTGATGCGATGGTGTGGTAGCTAGATAGTGTTAAGTGCTGGCATTCCTTCCGCTTTGCAGCTTCCACACCTGCTAGCTCAGTGCGAAGAAGGGAGCAGTTTTGCATAATTCTTCCTGCCAGGTCACAGCCCTCTCCATCCGCAAGACTTCTGCAGTGCTCCTTGTGGCCACCCATGGGTCATGGGCACCTCTGTCGGTCCCAGGGTAAACTGTGGGGATCTCGGAGCAGCAGGAGGCCTCAGAGGTACGGAGCTTATGGGCCCCACTAGTGGTGGAACATTGCTCTGGCTCCTGCTACCAACTCCTGCCCCCTAGCCACCCTGGGGTAATGGGGCGGCTCGGGGGAGGTGGGGCCTTGACAGTCCTCTACGCCCAGAATGACCCTCCGGCAAAGTCTCAGATAATGGAAAGGCTGGGGGGAGGGGTGTGTGTACTCCCCACCATGCAAGTAAGGGGGGCTGTGGGTCCCACTGGGAGGGGCAAAGTCGGGGTGCAGGATTGGAACGAGAGGTACTCGTCCTGCCTGCCGCCCCGGCCAGGCGCCAACCCACCATGAAGCCTTTGGGCAAAGCCCTCGGACCCACAGGCGGTCCCATAGCTGTCCGACCCCCTTTATTTGGTGCTCTGTCGGTGGGCGGTGGCAGAGGTGGCATGACCTGGAGTGACCACTGAAGCTGAATCTCAGGCGTGCTTTCGGGTAGGAGCTTTAGAACATCTGGTCTTGCGGCCAGATGAGCGGCTACCTCGCTATCGCCGCGGGAATTGAAGCAACTGGGAGTTGAGGTGGCTGCACTCTCAGAGGTGAGAAGACCATGGTAGCCCCCCCCCCCCCGTCACGATCAGAATGTGGGTGGTACATATACTGGTCGGGCTGCCAGCGATGCGTCACCACTCCAGGGTGTAGCCATAGCCATCTCCAACTGACTTCAGCACCACGGTAGTCGAGGTGACAATGTTGATGAGCGTATTATTATGGATTAGACTGAGCATGCTTTTGGCATTAATGTCTCTTATTGCTGTATACGCTCCTACTGAAATATATAAAATTGATGTGAAAGAGGCGTTCTACGCCAAACTTGCATCTGTGGCAGACGATTCCCCTCGGCGAGATATTCGCATTGTTCTGGGTGACTTCATTGCGGTATCTGGCTGTGACCGAGCTGGCTACGAGATGTCTGGTCGGCCCCCCATGGCTCGGGGGAGCTGATCCCAGCAGCAAGAATTGTCTCCTCTCCGGGACTTGCTACGAGTCCCAGAAAAATGAGGACCTCTGGATCATTTGGTACCAGTGCTCAAACCCGCTCGCTGGACTTGGTACAAGGCAATATGGGTTAAAGTGGCCTAGGAGATCGACCACATTCTTGTTAGCACACGATGGAGGATCCTCCAGAACGGAAGGGTTACCGGAGTGCCGATTCTGTTTGGCACTAACATAGGCTTGTGTGGATACCTGCGGGGTCCACTTCAAAAACTCCCTGTCCCTCAGGTGAGCCACCCTACGGTGTTTCACCTGGGACAGACTAAGGAGAGGAGTGTGCCCGTGGGTTCACCATGGCAGTCCTCTGAACGATTCACAGAACTGGACAACCTGATGACCCAGTTGCTCAGTGGGAGTCTTCAAGCGTGTAACCATGAAGCAGCTCAGGAGCCATTGGCGTTATGCCCAAAGGGCAAGCAAAATTCCATCTCCCTGAGACATTAGAGACCACTGAAGCATGTCATAAGGCTCAGCTGAATGGGAATCAAGTCTGGCGTCATTCCATGGTGCTGAGAAGGGACAAGGAACAGTTCATCAGGAATCTTGCTGAGGAGATCAAAGGCCATTTCTTGGTAAATGACCTTCTCCCTGCCTACCAAGCCCTGAGAAAACTGAAATCTAAGCCCTCCTCACAGATGACTGTAGCCTGATCAGCGGATGGACGGATCATCTCAGATCATATTGGGGTTCGTGAACATTGGGCTGAGTATTTTGAACAGTTGTACCAGGTAGACCCTCCAAAAGATAGCTTGGATGCAAGCGATGTCTCAGTGCCTGTGCCGGACCCACCCATCAGCGAGGAACCTCCTACCCTAACAGAGGTTAGGCTGGCGATTTCCAAGCTGAAGAGTGGGAAAGCTGCAGGCATATGTGATATCCCTGCTGAACTGCTAAAGGCTGGGGGTGAACCTATGGCTCGGGGCCTGCATACAGTCCTGTCTGCCATTTGCCAGTCTGGTACCATTCCCCTGACCTGCTGAGGGGATGGTCATCCCTCTCTGGAAGGGGAAAGGGGATCTCTGGGATTGTAACAACTACTGTGGCATTACACTGCTCAGCATACCAGACAAGGTTCTAGCCCACATTCTTCTGAAACGGATCCGCAACCACCTACTGATGCATCAGAGACCGGAGCAGTCTGGATTTACTCCTGGCAAGTCCACGATAGACCGTATACTAGCGCTTCGAGTAATTGTGGAACGCCGTAGTGAGTTTGGTCGTGGGTTGCTTGCAGCCTACATCGATCTCAAGAAGGGATTTGACTCGGTGCATCGGGAATCGCTATGGGAGATCCTGAGGCTCAGGGGTATTCCGACACAGATTATTGGCCTGATAGCAAGCCTCTATACTGGTACTGAAAGTGCTGTAAAGTGTGGTGGGGGTATGTCGAACTTCTTCCCTGTTTATTCAGGGGTGAAGCAAGGCTGTGTCCTTGCACCAACGCTTTTTAACACTTGTATGGACTGGATAATGGGCAGAGCTACTAGCCAAAGTCAGTGTGGAGCAACACTAGGCAATATTAAGGTCTATCCTATCTGAGTCCTTGGAGTCACTTGTAGCGGCTCTTGATTCATTTAGCAATGAGGCGAAGCCCCTAGGCCTAGAGGTCTCCTGACCAAGACCAAGATTCAGGACTTTGGAGCCTGTTAGGGAACCCGTTCAGTCGACCATGCTTGCGGAGAGGAGTTGAAGTTACAGAAAGTTTTACATACCTTGGTAGTCGTAGTCCATATCTCTGGGTTGTCAGACCAGGAAGCAGTAGACGGATTGGTCTGGCAACAGGAGCCATGAACTCGATCAACAGAGCATGCAAAGACCAAGCTGCGTGCTTCACGGCCTTGTACTGCATTTTGCTCTATGGAAGAACCGA
>NC_051422.1:24958642-24963642 GCF_015228065.2 Penaeus monodon
TTTAATGCAGCTCATTCACCAGATGTAGACAATCTGAGAGTACCAAATAATAGTAATAATAATAATAAAGTAGTAGTAATGATAATAATAATAATAAAATAATAATAATAATAACGATATAATAATAATAATAAATGATAAAATAATACAATGTTAGTAATATAATTCTTGTCATGATGTTAATAATAATGGTAATGATAATAGTGATGAAATTAGTTGTAGTAGTAGTAGTAGTAATAGTAACAGCATTACTGTTATTATTATTATAATTATAATAATAATAATAATAATATTATTATTATTATAATTATTATTATTATACTATCATCATCATCATCATCATCAATCATCAGCAGCAGCAGCAGCATCAATTAGCATCATCATTATCGTTATTTTCATTATCATCATTATTGTCACTTTTATCATTATTATTATTATTATTTCTATTATTATTGCTGTTGCTGTTGATTCTTTTTATTATTGTTGTCATTATTATAAGTAGTTGTATTATTAGTAATAGTAGTAGTACTGTTGCTATAATTATTTTTATCTTTAAAATGCAAATTATGATATTAATAATCATCATTACAGGAGGAAGATGCGATAGGAAACGTAATTACAAAACAATAAAATGATAATAACAGAGATGAAGAAAATCAGAAACTGAAGCATGAGAGGAAGGCGAATGAAGCAAATAACAAGAAAGCATAAGGCCGGGAGACAAGAAATCTGAAAGGACGGCGTCACTCGCTCGCACGACCCTCTCGTCCTTACGACCACCTCCATCTGACCCCAGCCAAGGCTCTGCTACGACCGCCCGTTAGATCTCCATCCGGGCCTCATTTGGTCTCATCGGAGCGGCGCCGGGAACATGATCGGCGCCCGGAGAACAAACGAGGCGCTGCCAAGTGAAGACAAGGCAATTGATGGCCCTGTTTTGACGAGCGCTACATCACTTCGCTTCTCCGATTTTTTTTTCTGTTTCTCTCACCTTTTTATGGCTTCTTTTACTCTCACTTTCTTCTTGTCTGACCCCTCATACTTTTATTCCTTTCCCTTTTCGCCCTTTCTCTCTATCTATCTATTTATCTGTGTGTGTGTGTGTGTGTGTGTGTGTGTGTGTGTGTGTGTGTGTGTGTGTGTGTGTGTGCATGTGTGTGTATAAAAGGCTATGATCCTTAGTACAATGGTGAATGGAGGGAAGTTATACTTGTTATACTCTCTCTCTCTCTCTCTCTCTCTCTCTCTCTCTCTCTCTCTCTCTCTATATATATATATATATATATATATATATATATATATATTATATATAATATATAATATATATATATATAATATATATATTGCATATATATTATATGCATATATATATATATATATTATATAACATTATACATTATATATATATATATATATATATATATATATATATCATATATAATATATATACATTATATATATCTATATATATACTATTATATATATATATATAATATATATATATTATATGTGTGTGTGTTGTGTGTGTATATGTGCGTGTAAGTGTGTGTGTGTGTGTGTGTGTGTATGTGTGTGTGTGTGTGTGTGTGAATGTGTGTGTGTGTGTGTGTGTGTGTGTGTGTGTGTGTGTGTGTGTGTGTTGTGTGTGTGTGTGTGTGTGTATAAAAGGCTATGATCCTTAGTACAATGGTGAATGGAGGGAAGTTATACTTGTTAACGTCGTGACTCTTTATTAGGAGTCCTACAGCACAGTATAGAAACACACGAGACAATGTCTATGTACGGGTATGGCTGTTTGTTGGGTCATGAGTCAGGTCAGCCAGCCCGGAGGGGGAGGGCTAGGCCGACCTTACCAGGCTGGTCGCTGGCGACGAACTGAAGGGTCAAACGAGATCAGATATAATTGTCATCTACGCCCTCGATGAGTGAATGGTTCCTATTTGGGACTTGGATCCACGTGGTAAATATCCACGTGATCCACTGGTAATAGAAATAGACTTATGTATATGCTATATTGCTCGGCCACCTACTCGCGCCTCGCCCTCGAGGCACCTTAGATTTGCCTCAAGGGTGACCTAACTTGGCTGGTCATCTCGTTCTCGCGTGCGTTGTCCTGGTGCATCTTCGTGGCTGCTCGTCCCTGTCAGCCTCGTCTTCCTGGTCCTCGTTGTAATCTGTCCGTCCTCGATGTCCACACGTCCTCGAAAGTCTCGCACGGGTCCTCCTTGACTTCGGATTCGTCCAGACTTCCTCGTAGTCCTCTTCCAGGCCAAACTCGACAGCGTCCTCGTTCACACGTCCTCACAGATCTCGTCCAGATCCTTCTCGGCGGTTTTGCTTGTCCTCGTCCTCGTAATCTTCATCTGGATCTACGGCGTCGGGCAGGGGGTGCGGCATCTCAGGCGGCTTATACCTGTGCTAACAAGCTTCTGGAGTTGACTGGATCTGCGGGCGTCTGCCAGGCGTCGCCCATCCACAGCATCCTGGGGCGACTGGTACCTGCACTGGCAAATACTTTTTTTATCGCTGGATTTATGGGCGTCTTGGCAGGAAGCGCCCATCCACTACATCATGGGGCAGTTTAACACCTGCTCTGACGAACATCCTGGTCCACAGGCCTATGGCGATCATCCGATAACATCCTTCCCACTGCATCCTAAGGTGACCAGTTCTGCAGCAGGGTCCTCCTTCAGTGCCGTGTCGGCTATCGTCGGTCCGACTGCAATATATAGTCGGGGAACCAGATCATACACGTAAAGGCCAGAGTAAGAGTAGTAGTAGAAAGGCAACAGAGAAGAGGGGCTGTTAAGTACCACTAACTGGTTATTTATAAAAGTATGCAATTTTTAATGTTGGTTTTTAATTTATTTTCGGCTATTTTTTATTTTGTGTTTTATTTCACAAAGATAAAGAAGAAAATATAGAGAGATATCAGTAGCGATCTGCATGGACATGGCTTGAACTACCAACCGTCTCTGATAGATATGAGATTAGATAAGGGAAATGACAACGGCAATCCGCAAGGATTTACTTGAACCACTGTTGTCACACAGAGAAGAAATAATGTAATTTGTACATCATGTACAAGTCACTCGTCACAGCTGACAAAATTGCGGGCTAAAGAGATACATCATAAATGTTTTACGCCGGCACTAAGACAGCAGCCAACCCTATTAATGAAAAGGGTTCAGTGTCTTTTGTCCTGCGTGGATAAGCGAGAGTGACCTCACATAGAGAATGAATCACAAACACGAATATTAACGTTCACTATAACAAAACTGAGGTAAATTAGCAATGCTAGCTATATAAAATATTTCAACTACCACACTGAATTGATGCGACAGAATGTATCCATAAATGAATGGTGACATGAAAAACCATTCGCAAGCTATTTAACAAGCAAATCTTCTCAGGGTCAGCAATCTGATCTGCCGAGGTACGTGTCTAGCTATGCATGTTAGACTTCATCGACGGGGGGATCCTATACCCAAAATGCCGTACATCGACTGAAGCCACTCGAGCCAGGAAAATCTATAAAGAACCTGTTCTTTTCTGCATATCTGTGATGGGTGCTCACGACATTCCTTACGGATATTTACCAATCACATGATCGCCTGGGAATTACCCAAAACATGCTAGCGACTTCAAGAGGGTGAGAAAAGTGTGATTAATAAGCAAATAATTATTCTAGCTTAAACTCTACTCCTACATCAATTAACGGATGTAACCACGGGTCACACTGACTCAAAGTTGTCGATCGAACGAATAACTTCGATTTTACCCATACCTACTGTCAAATGTCGGAGCGCAGATTTATGAGGCATTTACGCAACCCCGGGGTAATATCAGCAATCCTGTGCAAAATGATATGGGGGAGATCCTATGCTATATTCAATATAATAAATCTTAATAAAATTGCGTTACATGCTCCGTTCTAGCGCCGATAGAACGTGTCACCAATAAGCAATGTAACAATGCTACAGTTAATCCCCTAGGTTTGACCGGAAAAAGGAAAAGGTGAGGTCAGGTCAAGACCACAACCGACCAACCACAAGCGAAAGAGAAAGGTCTGGGAGAAGGGAGGAACGAGATAAAATGAAATGATATTTGTGATCAGATAAAATCATGAACGCGTTAAATTTGTTACAGATGAAACAACATAAATATCTAAAAATGAGAGAAATTCATTAACTACTTAACTAACGAACGATATTCATGTTTATTGACCACATCCTCGATCACACGATCGAGTGCGATCTGAGGTCAAAAGAATAGTGTGAGAATGTGCCATTTGCTGTCATTTAGCACTTTTTACTCAACAAAAAACAACGGCTTAACACATTTATGGACGAAGAAGGAAGGGAAAGAAATAATAGAAAGGGGGCCCAAATGCGTACTTACGTGTTTTTTATTTTTTTTTTGAAATGTCTTCGGGAATGGTTGAGTGGTTTTTCTTCTTTGGAGGTGGAGTTCATGCTGCGAGCCGGAAGGATGCAGCGCCAGCCCTGCCACCAGTTTGTAACATGCTATACGTACTCTAGTACAGTGGCTGACAGGGACTCAAAACACACGTAAAAGGGTGAACACACGCTACGACGATGCTACAATTTGTCTAAAGGGTAAAAGAGCTGCACGGGGTCGCGGTGTCAGGTTCAGCCGCCTGGAGGGGGAGGGCTAGGCCGACCTTACCGCTTCCGGGCACTAAGCACAATTAAAGGGTCAAACGAGATCAGATATAATTGTCATCTATGTCCTCACTGAGTGAATGATTCCTATTTGGGACTTGGTTTTCACGTGGAAAACAGCCAAGTGGTTCACTGTTAACAAAATAGACTTATGTATATGCTAAAAGTGTGTGTGTGTGTGTGTGTGTGTGTGTGTTGTGATTTTGTGTGTGTGTGTGTGTGTCTCTGTTGTGTCTCTTTCTCTCTCTCTCTCTCTCTCTCTTTTTTCTCTCACTCTCCCCTCAATACATGTGGTGTGTGTGTGTGTGGGGTGTG